>NC_140822.1:1605000-1617500 GCF_050613455.1 Vespa mandarinia | reverse complement strand
TCTCTCTTTTCTTTTTTTTTTTTTTGTCATTGGAAAAGAACGTATAATCTAATCGGACTCTATCAATGATACATGTACAATGTTAACACTTGATACTCGAGATATTAGATTTTGCTTTTCTAACGATATTCTAACCACGTGTAAGAAGTTAGAAAGAGAAAAATTTGTGGAACAAACTTTTAACGCACGAGTCTCAATCTATTTTGAGATGTCTCTCTTTTTTTCTTTCTTTCTTTCTCTCTCTCTCTCTCTCTTTCTCTCTCTCTCTCTCTCATTTCGGAATTTCGTGGAATTTTTAAAATAATATTAATTATTGTAATATTCTTGAGAAATAATTAATGTATAGTATTAAATTAGAGAATACATTGGAGAGATTATTCTGACATTAAAAATAATATTCATATTAAGGTAGTACTTAAGAAGGATGCCACGTGGTATTTCATAATTATTTCTAAATAAAACAAGAAAAAAAAAACAAAAAGGGATAATAATTATTTATAATGATCTTAAAGCGATATTAGAATGTTTTCGAGATTAATATTAGGTTATAATTCTCGTAGAATGAATTAAAAAATAATATCAGTAATATTAATGATATATCAGAGAATAGAATGTATTTAGGTGATTAGAAAATGAGAATTAAAAAGAAATACATATACGTATGAGATATGAAAAGATATATCGCATGATTTTTCGTAGAAGTAAATTTTTAAGATAATTATTTAAAAATAATTGACAATAATTATTAAATAAAATTAAACCGATATTATTGGAGTATGTTTGTTTGTCAGATAATTTCGAGGATTAAAAATAATCCTAAGCGTCAAGATGGATGATACTTAAGAGGAATGATCACGTGATCTATATCGTAACAATATTTGTAATAAATATTAATCAATAATAATAATAATAATAATAACAATAATAATAATAATGAATGGGTTTAGACGATAGAGGATGAAGAAAAAATTTCAGATATAAAATAATTATGTATGAAAAATGTATCGAATAATTAATATCACTTGATCTCGTCTAATAGTAAGATATTAATGAAAACACGTATTTAAATCAAGATGGCAAGGGCTGTAGGATTTTTTAAATCTGAGAGGGAGAGATAGAGAGAGAGAGAGAAAGAGAGAGAGAGATAGCTGCGAGGGGTGGAAATGGATAAGAGTGAGAAAAGAGAGAGAGAAAGAGATATAGAGAAGAAAAACGAGATTTGATCCGGTGGTTACTTCTATTGGGTTCGATAGGGTAGGTAGGTATGTAGGTTCGGTATTGATCCACTCTCCGCATTCGAGCGACCTTTAATGTTCCCCTTTCCTCTCGGTCACCCCTCTCACATCCCACATTCCACACTTCTGCGCTCTGCTCTCGGTCGGTCTTCTCTCTAGGCCAAAAGAGGATAGCGACGGGTGGTAAGAGGGGAAGTTGGCACTCTGAGAGAACAGAAAGAGAGAGAGAGAGAGAGAGAGAGAAGGAAAAAGAGAGAGAAAGAGAGACAGACAGACAGACAGACAGACAGACAGATGGACTAAACCAAGAGATAAATCCTAGCACGACCTACAACAATGCTTGGAGAGTTTGTGTGCAGCTGATTTCACAACCGGCCGGCCGGCCATTCCGCTAAACGGAATTCCAGCGTTCTCCGGAAGCTACGTCACACGTAACTCGGACTCACACGGTAAGAAGTAATTACACGTACGAACTGTACGTAGTATATACATGTATATATATGTATATGTGTGTGTATGTTATAAGTTTATTTAAACGAGAGGAACATTTCGAAACTGAAACATAAAGATCATTTGGTAAAATTAATATGTAAATAATTTTTATTTAAATAAAATATAAAAATTTCTTCGAAATAGGGATTAATTTTATGAATAAAGTACAGATTAAAGTAGATCTTTCTATCGCGAGGAATAATGAAAGATTTGGAAGATAAATGTAAACGATTTTCGTTCTCAAAGGAAACTATGTAAACGAAATCAAGCGAAAGATGATTCATATGAAGTAGTAAAGGAAAGACCTTGGCCCCTACAGTTAGCTACTATGTACATACACATATACATAGTTCGTACATATGTATATATATATATACAAGAGATCGGGCTCGATCCGGTCTCTCGAGTAAGCAGGTCGAGAACGAACTTGGAACCTGCCAGGTGACTCAACTACAGTCTCCCATATAACTCATAAAATCTTCGACGCGTATGTACGAACATATATATATATATATTACAGACAAAAAAAGAGAAACCTGAAAATATCCACGATTTTTACCATACGAAAGATTAACGAAAAATTAAATTCGTTCGTGTATTCGATCAAATTAATACTATTGAATAATAACAACAACAACAACAACAACAACAACAACAACAACAACAACAACAACAACAACAATAATAATAATAATAATAATAATAATAATAATAATAATAATAATAATAATAATAATAAGAATTAATGTATAATAATAATAATAATTATTATTATTATTAATTATTAATAAAAAAAAGAGAGGAAAAAAGAAAAACGAAGGAAAGGAATAAAGGAGAGGGAGGGTGAAATAAAATTAAAAAAAAACAAAAAGAAAGAAAAAAAAATAGATGATCAGAATTGAAACAGCGAAACGATGGAACGCAAAACGTGCGGTGCGCAATCTGGCGGGACGAGATGAGACGAGAGTCATGTTGAAAAGGGAGTAAAGGGAGGAAGGAAGGAAGGAAGGAAGGAAGGAAAGGTTAGGGTGGGGGGGTTGGCTCACTTCGGTCGCTGTCGCGAGGCGAGTTTATTCCGCGACGCGGGCACTTGGTAGCCGAACGGTGATCGCACGAGACGTATCTGACGGTATACTCTCGGAGAGAAGAAGATTTAACGGAGAAAGAGGAGAGATAGAGAGAGAGAGAGAGAGAGAGAAAGGAAACGACCGAACCGAATAATCATCAAGTAAAACTTGCGTTGCAGCATCTATACCACTGCACAACCTACGTACTACCTATCGACGGATTCTTTCGTCTTATCTTCTCTTCTTGCCTCTACCAATAAAGGTGAGTCAGACATATTTTATTTTTTTTTTATCTTTTTTCTATTCCTCTCTCTCTCTCTTTTTCTCTCTCTCTCTCTCTCTCTCTTTTTCTTTTTCTCTTTCTCCCTCTCTCATTCTCTCTCTCTTTTTTCTCTCTTTTTCTGTCTCTGTTCCCTTTCTCTTTTTTTTTTTTTGCGATAAAAAATTTATCGAATTACCACAAAGATGAATAAGATAGACGAGGAGAGAAGAAGAGAAGAGAGGCTCCATTTTTTTTTTTTTTTTTTTTTTATAGGTTAGAAAGATCCTTGGCGAACACGCTATATTATCACTTCTTTGTGCAAGTTTCTCGAGTAAATTAAAATAAAAAAAGAAAAAAAAGAAATAAAAAAGAGGAACAAAGAAAGAAGGAATGTAAAAAGAAAGAAACGTTTCATATATCTTCCTTTTCTCTCTCTCTCTCTCTCTCTCTCTATCTCTCAATATAATTATTTAATACAATTATTATCGTCGACCATTTTGAAATTTTTTTCCTCGTTATATATGGCTATATATATATATATGTATATATATATATAAACGTCTAGGTTAAATGTGAAAATGTTATATGGAAAAGGCTTAAGGTTATACGATATTCAAAATATTTGTCGTTTTTCTGATCGAACGTATATAAAAGTTTTCGCGTTCACTCAATAACAATATTATTAATTCTAAAGTTTCTATTTAAAATTTGAATTTCTTAGTTTAAACTGGCAATTTAATATCTCTATTCTTATATTGACATTTCTTTCCTTCTTTTTTTTCTTTTTTTTTTGTTCCTCGATCATAGCCGAACGTTGAACGTTCGTCGTGAATATAACAGGATTCGCCATATGCCGGCGAATCCATTTGATTGTTTCCAAGCGCGTTCCTTCGGTCTCCTTCGTAATCGTTCGTTAACGATCGGATTTCATTCCTGGTATCGTTTCAAAGGTAGATCGATATCGGTTCTCATTCACAACTTCATAACCTCGAATAGGTCGATATGTAAATATAAAAATTTTGTTTTTCCTATTCTTTTTTTATTTTATATACATAAATATATATATATATATATATATATATATATATATATATTAAATGAAAAATTCAGATCAATTATTCACGGACGCAAACGCACCTAGATAGAAATGTTACTTTTTTGTGTTACGGATTGGATTTGATCGATCCGATATCAATTGGGGTTAGTTTAATCGATTTGTTATTCGATTAACGCTCCTTGTAAATCGATTCCTCGAACTAATCGATTATCGATGGTTACAAAAGAACAATTCGTCTAATATCCGTTGCGGTTGCTCGCTCCCGACGATCGAGGAAGTAACGAGAGTGGGTGCAGCCCTAGTTACGTAAGAAGGCTTTACCAAAGATGCCTCGGCAATGCACAGTGATTCTCAAATAATATATGACTCTCTCCTTCATTAGTATATTAGGTGAATTAGTTGAAACAATGAATGTTGATTGTTTCTTTTCTTCGTTGTCCACAAAAAAATTGCAGTGATTTATAACACGTCATAATTTTTTTTTCTTCTTTTTTTTTTCTTTTTTTTTCTTTTTAAAAGAACCACTCATTTCGACCAATCAGCTATTCCGATAGAAAAAAAAAATGGCCACTAGGATGTTAGTAAAAGAATTTAAATTTCTTATGTCTTCTTAAAAAAAATTGCCAGTGATTTATACATTATTTATTTATATATATATTTTTTATAAAGAACCACCGTTACGACCAATCAACAATCTCGATAACAAACAAACAAAAAAATAACGAATAAGAGGTTAGTAAAAGAATTTAATTTTCGTATTTACAATTTTTATAAAGAACCATTGTTATCGATCAATCAATAATCTCGATAGCCGAAAAGAGGGGAAAGAAGTGTTAGTAAAAAAAGAATTTGATTCTTTTTTTTTTTTTTTTTTTTACAAATTTTCCTGAAAAATTTCAATTAATTTTTGATTCGTATTTATGGTTTTTTTTTCTTTCTTTTTTTTTTTTTTTTTTTTTTTTTTTTTTTTTTTTTTTTTTTAAAGAACCACTGTTTCGAACGAATCGATGATCTCGAAAGAAAAGAAAAAAGAAAAGAAAGACTAATAAGATGTCAGTAAAAGAATTTGAATTTCTTAGAAGCTTCCTCGTTGGTCAGACGACCGGAGATGAGCGTTCGTTTGAGCGATCCACATATACATTCTAACTTTGTTAATTCAAAACGGAAATTGATAGTTGCCAGACTCGTGTAACGGAACAAGTATTTACAAGTATGCGTATATGAATAAGTGAGTTACATATATATATATATTTTTTTACGACATATTATTTTTGCATCTTTTGTCCATTTTTTTCCTTCTTTATTTTTCCCTTTTGCTTTGTTAATTACATTTTTACAAAATCTTTTTCGTTTGACCCAGCTCTGTGATAAATTTTGTATGTTTCATTATAGAATTGATTTTTGTTTTTCTTTCTTTCTTTCTCTCTTTCTTTCTTTTTTTTTACAATAACAAATTTGTCGCACAGCGCAGTCTATGATTTTGGTAATACAACAAATTTCTATTATGTTGCAATAAAAAAAAAATAAAAATAATAATTCTTTTTTTCTTTTTCTTTTCTTCTTTTATTCTTTTTTTTTTTTTCAACAATGAAACCTACAAAATATTACAGATTGAATTAGCCAAATGAAAGTGTACATATGTATTTGTATTAAAATATGGAGACCTAAGTTGCAAGCTTACAAAACAGTCTACATATATATATGTATATACTTTATATGTAGAGTTGGAAAGTTTTCAGTGTAAAAATAAAAAAGAAAAAAAATAAATAAGAAAAAGTATAAGAAGTTAGGTAAAAAGTAGTAATAGTAGTAGTAGTAGTAGTACGACGTCGAAGCTTTTCGATTATTTAAAAGCCAGATGTACCGTATTACGGTTTGAATGTCGCGTCGTTGACGTTCTATATATGTATACCATATTGACTTCTACAATGACTTACATTGACTTACATTCCTAGCTTTGCGATTGTAATTCTCATATTTGAATCAAACTCTTTATGTCTATTCTGTAATATTAAAAGAAAAGGGGGGGGGTAGGGGGAGAAGAAAGAAAGAAAAATGATCTTTAAGAATGAAACTAAAATAGTAAAGAAAAAAAAAAACAAAAAAAAAAAAAAGAAAGAAAGAGGGAAAAAATACAAATTCACGTTCATGTAAATTTACATTAAGAGTGTAAAATTTAAATACCTAGTTTTGTTTGTCAGTTCTTATCTTTTTTCTTTTTCTTTCCCGTCTGAAAATTTCATTGCAATTTATCGTTAGTCCTAAATTATTTCTACCGAAATAATTTATTAACGTGCTTCCACTTTAACACCTATAGATTATTACTATACACACATAAATACATATTGTATCCTTGACATTACGCTCATCATGGGGTCGTATTTTCAAACGATCGACAATTACCTTTCTCTAATACGATCCAATTAATTTCCAATATAAAAATATCAAAATGAGAAATATCGGAAAGCTTTTTATATCTACAACATCGTCCGAGATATTATTATGTCATAGTTTACCATTAAACATTTATGCTTTCGTTTTATGAAAGAGATTTGTGTAAGAAAGAGAGAGATATATTTATAGACATTTTGAAGGGGAAAAAGAATTATGTATATATTTAATATGAATGAAAAAAAAAAATATATATATATAATAAATGTCTGTTATGATAATGATAATAATAATAATATATAAAAAATAGAATAGATAATAATAAGAATATCAGATACATAAAAAATAAGATGAAGATATATATTATATACCTCTATGTATGTATGTATATATATATATATATATAAAATAAGAAAGAAAAATAAAAAAAAGATATATAAATTTGTTGAAATCATTTATGCGCCAAGTTATCGTTCTTATTATTATTCATCATTATGTATATTATAGGTTAGGATATTACAAGTGCCAATGTCTTGTTTGAACATATGTACAAGACAAAATTAGAGTACGTACTCTCGTAATACCGTCATTCGATTACTGTCTTGCATAACGTATGACAGATGTTGTTGCCAATAGATTTTGTAAACAAAATCTCTTTCGTACGTGTGCTCTAATGAGAGAAGCATTACGATTGTCACGTGAATCTTTTTTTTTTTTTTTTTTTTTTTTACGAACAGAAGAAAGGAAGAAGATAGAAACAGAATAATAAGTTGGTAAAACGATTCGTTATTGTTTTCGATGAAGAACAAAAAAAATGAAGGAGATTTTGATAATCAATAAAAATTTTTTTTATAATCCTTATGTTACAGCAGTATCGACAAATGAAATTTAACGTATTCCGATTCGGTCCGATAGCGAAAAAATTCGTGCTATCTATGCTGTAAGTAAAATAGATTTATGTATACGATATATACATAAAATATATACTGCATGGGTTCTCTTCTTGTCACTGTTACATAAGAATAATTACCTATCATACCGGTCTATAAATTAAAAAGGAAAGAAAAAAAAATAGTAGAATTATTGTTTATTAAAACAATGTCAGTACCGTAGTATAATCTGCATTACCATATGTTATCCTTCGGGTTGATAGAAACTTGAGCGAAGAGTTAACAGATGGCGCGACGTGTTACCGCCTTCATGGCCGATAATGGCGGGATAAATTAAAAATTTTTATTTCATCGTGATGTCTTATAATTTGAAAAATTTTTTTCTCTCTCTCTCTCTCTTTCTCTCTCTCTTTCTTTTTCTACTTTCGAGTAGAATTGACCGTGAAAACTTAATATTTCTTTTATGCAATTTTAAAAGACAATTTTCCTTACGTTTTGACATCATCCCGGAAAACGACGATTACGTTCGTCCATTCATCTGTTCTTCTTCATTGTAATTCGACCGTACGCGTTCTCTCTCTTTCTCTCTTCGTATTAAGCAAATGCTACATAACTCTCACAACCATCACGTTCGATTATACCACTATAACTCTACGTGATTACGTAGGTTCTTTTAAAAATGAAAAAAAAATTTTTGCTATATCACAGCTGAAAAAATATCGATGATGAATTTAAAGATAAAATTAAAAGAAAAAGTGGAAGAAAATATAATCTCATGAAGAGATAAAATTTGATAATTTTTTTTTTCTTTCATTTCCTTTTTCTTTTTTTTTTCCCCCTCTTTTTTCTTTCCCTTTTTTGTCTTTCTTTTATCAGATTGTAGATTAGGTTTAAAATCGACGATGGTGTTCCTGTTAATGGTTAATTGCTTTGCTTGCGTAACTGAGAACGATGAGACATATCGGTCGCATTGTTTATCGAGAACTGTCGTCATTTTCATTGCCATGTCAGAACATCGTATATATATATATCTATATATATATTTCTTTTTTCTTTTTTTCTTTTTTCTTTTTTCTTTTTTCAAGATTACACGCGCAAATACAGAAAAAGATGAGAGACAAGAATGATTACATCTTCAATTTAAATTGAACAATGACGTATATTCTCCAAAAAAAAAAAAAAAAAAAAAAAAAAGGAACTACTCAAATCGTTATCTCGTCCCAACAACAAAAGTCTCTCCTACCCCTCCTCCTCCCCCCCTCTCTCTCTCTCTCGAAGACAGAAAAAGATCTGATAAAAACCATTCTTATCAATAATACCATCACCCCGCTCCGCCCTCGCCTACAGTAATATGTCACTCAAAAGTTACAAAGCCGAATCACGTTATCTTGATAATAAATGAGGCCGATCTTAAGTTAAGTAAAGTAAAGTTTAAAGCAAATCAAAGTGGAGTACTTAAGAATGGTAAAAGTATGTGAATAAAAAAATAAAAAAGAAAAAAGTAAAATGATTATGATCTGGAGAGAGAGAGAGAGAGAGAGAGAGAGAGAGAGAGAGAGAGAGAGAGAGAGAGAGAGAGAGAGAGAGAGAGAGAGATCGTGTATACGTGTGCATGCGTATGAGTAAACCAAAATCGAAGTGTTGAGTTGAGTCCTCGATGTTGCTACTGCGTAGAGCTGTTTCCTGCTATAAGATGGAATCTAAAAGAGGGGTGGAGATGGGAGAAGTAGGTGGAGTAAGAAGAGGAGGGGGGATGCATATAGATAGCTAGAGAAAGAGAGATAGAGATAGATAGATAGTTAGATAGGGGGATAGAGAGAGAGAGAGAGAGAGAGAGAGAGAGAGAGAGAGAGAGAGAAAGAGTAGGTGTTGTCCTACGATGTGTAGGTGCGTAATATCGACCCGGGTAGCCTTCCATGCTGGACGGACGACGACGTGCCCCACCCTGTTCTAGCGCTGTAGTAGGGGGATTGTGCGTTTCCTTCCAATATATATGTATATATACATCTATGTACATGTATTTACATCTATATCTATACGTTCAAATATACGTACGTATGGTACGTACGTATGTACCTAGGGAAGGGGAAGAGAGAAAGAAAGAGAAAAAGATTACCAAAGTGAGAGAGAGAAAAAGAGAGGAAAAAGATTATACCAGAAGGGATATCTTCTTTCGCATTTTAGTGATATACCACCGTTGAGATCGCGCACTGTTTTTGTTGTACGGGTTTTAAATAAAAGAACTGACTGGATTTTTAAAGGTTAAAATATTTTAATGGTGTTGTTCGTTGTATTGTGCTGAGTGATAATACATAGAAAGTGGTGGTGGTTCAAACAGAGCGAGAGAAAGAGAATTAGGATTTATGTACGCAAGCGCAGGTGAATTGTAAAGAAAGAGAAGGGAAGACTTTGGGCGAGGGTGTTTTAGGGGTGTAGCAAGTAGAGGAGGAATATAGAACCGGCGGCGGCATACCACCGTCGCGCGCCCCGCTGTGGTGGTCGGACCAAACGCGGATATACCTCCCAGCATCATCATCATCCCGTCGTTCGCGCTTCCGCGTTAGATTTATTCTTTTTAGATTATTCGAATCCGTGTCTTTCCACGTGACTTTTGTTTTATATATATATATATATATATATATATATATATATATATATGTGTATATATATGTATAACTATAGTAAACCTCTTAATTACTTCGTATCAATTTTAATCGTAAAATATTTTTCGAATTCATATTAATTTTTATACATACATACATATATATATATATATCCTCTTCGTCGTCGTCCTTTATTCTAATCTTGTGATTTTCTTTCATTGCTCTAATTCTCTAATTTCTTTCTTTCTTCCCCCCCTCTGTCCCCACTCCGGAAGAAGGAAAAAAACTTTTGGGTGTGCGAAGTGAACGGAAAAAGATAGATAAGCTCGTCCGTTAAAAAAAGAAAGGAAAGAAATTTATTTTTTTTTTCTTTTTTTTTTTTTTTATTTTTTTTTTTTTTTTTTTTTTTTTTTTTTGATCGATTTTCTCAACATTCCTCTCGTTTCTTCCTTATTTCTTTTCCATTCTTTGATTCAGCTTCGTACACGTGACTGATATCTCCATTTCTTCTTCTTCTTCTTCTTTTTCATCGTCTTGTTCATCCTCCTCTTTTTTTTTTTTTTTTTTGTGTGTGATAGGATTTATTATCTCCCTCTTGTCTGTTTCTCCAAATTGTGTGTCGTACTGTTACATAAAGGATTATTCTGATTGGTCGAGAAGCAGAGATTTTTGGGTGTGTTTTTTATAGACAAAGCCGTTCTCCTTCTCTCGGTGATTTTATTGACAGTGAGAATTTATAGTCTAGTATTTAAACGAGGCTTTATTTATTGAAAAAAAAAAAAATTCAAAAAAGGAAGAAGATCGAGAAGAGAGTGATAAATTTCTTCCTGATTTACTTCTTCACTTCCTCATTTCTCTCTCTTTCTCTTTCTACCCCTCTTTTTGGACCAATTCCATTATTCCATCTCTCTTCTTATTCTTCCTCGAATATACACGAGGGTGCGTCGCCGGTAGTCTAATCTACACAACATGGGCGGGTGCACGTCGAAGGATACCACCTCGGCCGACGAGTATGTATTTTAGATAGATCATTTATTTCGTCATCGTATTATTAATCCTCGTTATTATTTTATAACGCAATATTATTGAATTCGTCGGACTTACAGGTATTTAAAAAGAAAAAGAAAAAAAAAAAGAAGGTAATAAAAAGTAATAATAATTTGAACGTGTTTCTATGTACAAAAATAAAATCATCGATCAGAGATCTATTATTAAGTATCACATGTGTATTATGAATAATTTTCATCATTATTGATCGTTATTATTATTATTATTATTATTATTATTAGTATTATTATTAGTATTATATTTTTCTAACTCACACGTATTCAGCCATATTGAGGGAGAGAGAGAGAGAGAGAAAAAAAAAGAACGAAAAAACGTTTCCATGTTTCCAATAGTTCATCAATTGTTATCAATTGTTATCTTCGTCATCGTTAGAATATAATTTTTTTTTTTTTTTTTTTCTCTCCCCATGAAACAAATACATATACATATTTACGACGTACAATTGTCGACTAGAATATAATAAAAATTTAGCAAAGTTTTATCTAGATGAGATGACGTTATCTGACGTCATATTATCCTGGCCAAAAGAAGGAAGTTAAAATAACGCGATGGGTATATGTACTTCGATGGGCATATGCGAATCGACGGAAAATACTTCACCGATCGACGAGTATGTACACAAATCTCACTTTGATATATCCTCTCTATGTGCAAACAAAAGCAAAAAGCAAAAAAAAAAAAAAAGAAAAGAAAAGAAAAGAAAAAAAGAACAAATGATCAAAAAGAAAAAAGAAAAAAAAAAGAAGAAGAAGAAGTTTTGTTACGTACACGTCGAGAGAAATAAAGAGAGAAAGAGGAGGATGAATTACACTGGAAATTTCTTCTACACTAAGTCCACACGTTCTGTCCGCACTGTTGTGTTCGAGCACAATTTTTTTGTAAAAAAGAAAAAAAAAAGGAAAGAAAAAAAAGAAAGAAAGAACGAGCGAGCGCAATATTTGTAATACTTTGTTAATGAACAAATTATGTGCATAAAAATATGTAAAGAGAAAAAGAAAGAATTCGGTCGATCCCCCTAGTGCCCATCGTTTTGCATGAATTTTGCACAATTTTTATATATTGTATCAATATATTATATTTATGTATTGTAATATATATATATATATATATATATATATATATATATATATATACAAACACGTATATAAATTCATATAAATTAATATAATTGAATGCGTTTCTGTTTACAGTAAAAAAGAGAGCAATAACATGGTGGACCAAGCAGTATTGGATAAATTGGAAGCTGGTTATGCCAAGCTGGCCGCTTCCGACAGCAAATCATTATTGAAGAAATATCTGACGAAGGAAATTTTCGATCAGCTTAAAACAAAGAAAACATCCTTTGGTTCGACCCTATTAGATGTGATCCAATCTGGTTTGGAGAATCATGATTCCGGCGTTGGTATATACGCCCCTGATGCCGAGGCCTATACCG
>NC_140822.1:1527500-1600000 GCF_050613455.1 Vespa mandarinia | reverse complement strand
TTCTTTTTTTCTTGTCCTTTTTCTTTTCTCTATCCTTTTCCTTCTTTGTTGAAAAATATTTGTTCTTTCGTTCTTTCTTTCTTTTCTTTTTTTTTTCTTTTTATTATTATTATTATTATTATTATTATTATTATTATTATTATTATTATTATTATTATTATTATTATTATTATTAACACAGCTCGTCTCGTCGACGTTAATCCACATACAATCGTCGAAATAAATACGTCCACGCTTATAATATTGCCATTTGTTAGATAACGCGAAAACACTTAGTTATTTTCCTATTTATGTGCATAACATATAATGCATTTCTTTTTTCTTCATCGTAAATGTCGATAATATAGTCGTGTATTTTCCTTTAGGACACGTATTTACTACTTTCTCTTTTTCTTTCTTTCTCTTTTTCTCTCTCACTCTCTTGTTTTCTCTTATCTTCTTAGATAAATTTAAGAGATAAAATGGAACAAGAACGCAAATCAACGACAATAGATTTTCTTTTCTTTATTTATATTTTAAACAGAGGAAAGGTCGTAGAAAATTTTCCAATGTATTAATCCAAACAAGAAATCGAGAATGTTCACTTAATAAAAATGTTCTCCCTTAAGACGTTTTGCAAAAGTAAACAAAAAACCAAGACAAATTTGAACGAAAAGAAATAAAAGACGGAGAACAATTTTTTTTTGTATAGTAATAATAATAATAATAATTTTAGCTTAAAAAAAAAGAAAAAGAAAAATTTATATAAGAAATTGTTTGAATTATTTCTTGCGTCAATTTTAAAGTTTCATTCATTTAAATACGCGAAATTTGGATTGACTTGATTAAAAGGAAAAAAAGTTTTCTTCAAATTAAGAATTTTTCAAGTAATGAAAAAGTTTACGAAAATCTGTTCCATGTGTTCGAGGAGTAAAAGTTGGAAAATAAAAAGGAAAAAAAGGGAGGAAAACAATTTCACGCAACGATAGTAATTTTAACACACCCAGGAAAAAAAAAAAGAAAAAAGAAAAAAATAGAGTAATAAATAAATAATCAAAAGAAAAAACGTAAGAAAGAAAGAAATGAAAAAAAGATTATATAAGAGGCACGTACGTAAATTAAATATTTCGAGATAACGTGAACAAGACTGCTTGAGAATATATCATCGTTTTTTATAATTTGTGATTATCACTGCACTCAGACGTTTTCTTTCTTTTTCTTATTTTTCTTTTTTTTTCTTTTCTTTTTTTTCTTTTATTATTATTTACATAACGATAAACTCGAGAGTGTTTAGTTATTATTTTTTTTTTTTTGCTTTCTTTTTCTTTTTTTCTTTTTGATCTCTTTCCCTTTATTCTTCTTGTTTCCCGTCACAATATTTTACGTTTGTACGTAAAAGAAAGAAAGAAAGAAAGAAAGAGTGGGAGAGAAAGAGAGAGAGAGAGAGAGAAAGCTCTGATATTTTAATGTTCTCGAAATGTATTATATCAAAAAATGTCACTTAAATTTTTGTTCAATCAACGATAATGTATATTTACACACGCACGTATTTTTAAATAACGTTATTTCAAAAATTAATTAAATCTTCTTTCTCTTCGTGTTACAAATTTGACAAAACGTGATCGAACTTTGACTTTTCGTCAGTCAGTCAGTCAGTCGGTCGGTCGGTCGGTCGGTCGGTCGTTTCGTCCGTCCGTCCGTTTATCTATCTGTGTCTATCTGTTTGTCGTGATCTGATAAGAGGGAACAATTCGTGTAGGTGGGAGTAAAGAGAAACTGTGGGGGGAATAATCTATCTGACATCTCCGTTAACGAAGACGACCATTATCTAGTTACTGATCGTTATACATCGCTAGTAACCTTTATCATGGAAGGTACACGGTACCCTGCTTTGGTAGTTCTCCTTTTTTTTTCTTTTCTTTTTTATATATCCATTTAGAAGCTTCCTTATTTATAAAAAAAAAAAAAAAAAAAAAAAAATAATAGAAAAGAAAAGGAAAGAAAAAAAAACCGAACGAAGAAGGAGACGAATTTATCTCATATATATATACTGTACTATATTATATTATATTTGTTCTCATATATATATATATATATATATATATATATATATATATATATATTTCAGTAATTTATAAAGTATAATACTAATTATATTATATTTATAGAATATAGTATGGTTTATGCAATACATTTTATATTTCATTGTATTATACTATAAATATATTGATTAGTGTATATATATATTAAGATAATGATTTGGACATTATATATTTTCGAAAAAAAAAAATAATAATAAGAATTGGTATATTTACCTTGCGGTGCCTGTGGGGCATACGGCAATGGAAATTCATTTGATGCTGGTGCACTCGCAATAGGTTGCATCCATGGTTGATTCATTGGCATGGGACTCGGTTGAAGATACGGAGTACTCATTTTTGCTCTCGATTAATTTAATTATCTTTTTTTAATTTACTTCTCGAAGAATATATAAACTTGAAAGTTCCAGTTTCAAAATTATTAAAAATAGATACACGGACGTACATACGCACCCTCGCACGCAGGCAGTCATATGAACACTTAATTAAACATTATTTAAAAACTGGTATATATGCATATATATATATATATATAAATCTTATACATATTCTTTCAAAAAAAATCATCGACTATTTTCTCCATTTATTCCTTCGTAATTTCTCCTTTTTTTTCAATCCGCTCTAATGCTAAACAATCTGAAAATATAAAAATAACGATTGAAAGTGACGAAGGGAAAAATAAATTAATTAATTGATTGATAAATCGCGATATAATTATTTTACTTTGGAGTTTATCTTCGAATTTCCCGGGTGAAAAAAAACTTTAAAATCTTTTTTATCGATCGTCGCGCGGCAATAATTTCAACGTACGACCGCGAGATGGCCACTGCAAGCGCTTCTCTTCGAAATAATTACCATTTACTAACACACACGCAACAAGCGTACGCTACTAGTGTCATATAACGCAAGGACGTGCAAGCAAGTAGGAGGAAATGCACCCTCCATTGAAAGAGAAAGAGAGAGAGAGAGAGAGAAAGAGAAAGAAAGAGGACGCGTTGTATTTTTTTCTCTATTTATTTTTTCTTTCTTTCTTCCTTTTACAAGCGATCATAAATCACATAAAGAAAAAGTAAATAAATAAATAAAAAATTTTTAAAGAATATATATATATATATATATATATATATATGATTAATTCGAGATTATTTGAAACGATTTTTTTGGTTCGAAAGAAAAGAAAAAAAAAAGTTAAATATGATTTTTTAAGCTACCTTCTTTCTTTCTTTCTCTCACTCTCTCTCTCTCTCTCTCTCTCTCTCTTTCTTTCCCTTTTTTTTCTTTTGTTTGTTTCTTTTTTTTTTTTCTTTTTTTTTTTAAATTAATATTGAAACAATGCAACACGATGATGGTTAGGTCATCGTCCGAGAACGGCGTAGCATACTGGCGGCACGAGCCACTCTTAAAAGGTCATTGTAACTAATGTGAGAAGCGCGAGACGAACGGAATAACGATAACGCACCACGTATCACGGATAATAAGCATCCTTTCTAACGATTTGCTTACTGGAAGAAGAAATAACGCATAATAATGGTTAGTTGGAATTCGATGCAAGAGTAAAAACAAATGACAAAAAAAGAAATATATAATCATAATGCAAACGTTCGTTATAACGAATCAGAATGCTATTTAAAAAAATGATTCTTCTCTCTTTTGTTAATTTTTTTTTTTTTTTTTTTTTTTTTTTTTTTTTTTTTTTTTTTTTTAACAAATATCACCATTATCGATGACGCCATTGTCAAGCAATTTCTCTTACATGCGTACATACATGGATAGATAAATAGATATAGGTAGAGAAATACGTGACTTAAGTTAAATGTGAGTGAGCATTTATGTTGTGTTGTTAACACTCAACATAACCAGGTCTGATTCATCACATTGTCAGATCGTAAGAAAATTGTTTACGCATGTAATCATGTACATTATTTATCATTAAAATTACCGATTGAGTATACGTAGGCAGATACACAAATACATATGTGTGTGATGTGTATATATATATATACGTAGATAGGATTGAATCCGTCGTATGTATTTACTTTTTTCTTTTTCTCTCTCTCTCTCTCTCTCTCTCTCTTTCGTATTAACACTAACCTCTTTAACACATGCCACACAATACCACGAACCGATTATTAGATACGCATATATTTAAAGTTTATAAGATAATTGAACGTTAAGTGATTGGTAATTGGACGAAAAGAAAAAAGAAACAAAAATGCGAAATACGTTGTTGAAAGTTTCTCGATTTTGAAAGCCATGCTTTTATTACACACACACACATATCAATACATATTTACTTACTTAAGATAATAAGTAATTTCTAAAAGAACGTGAAAACTGAAGACATGGAGGGGAGAGCGACAACCCTTAGAAAAAGACGTCGAACAATTTTACGTCCTAAACGATGTTGCACTTGATTAGAAATGAAACATTCAAACTAATGATTATATATATATATATATATCTATATATCTGTGTATATCTTATGTAATAAATAACTAGTTGCACTGACGACTATCATTTCTATCTTCGTGGAGAAGGACAAACGTACTTATATATCCTTCCTTTTAAACTAATCATTACTATTGATATTATCTCACTATGAATATAGATATGAGGAAAAAGAATATACATACATATATGTATACATATAGATAGAACGAGAGAGTAAGAGAGAGACAGAGAGAGAGAAAGAGAGAGTGAGAGCGAGAGAGAACGAGAGAGAACGAGAGAGAGAGAGAGAGAGAGTGAGAGCGAGAGAGAACGAGAGAGAACGAGAGAGAGAGAGAGAGAGTGAGAGCGAGAGAGAACGAGAGAGAACGAGAGAGAGAGAGAGAGAGAGAGAGAGAGAGAGAGAATATTTTAACCGAAGAGAGAGACCCGTGTCACACACAAATGATGCATCGTTTAGTTATGTGCTTTCATCGTTGGAGCGATGACGTCATCAAATCCGATTTGCGCCTATGCTCCCTGCTACCGCAAGGATCGTGACGAGCGGTCACCGCACGCACTTGTGCATGCACATTTAATACCAACAGACACACTAACCACATACCCAGATTCACACAAACGCACATATTATATATGTGAATATATATGTATTTATGTATGTATGTATGTATGTATGTATGTATGTATGTATGTATGTATAAGTGTAACGACTAGGCGAACTTCCGGTTCTTGGGGAAGAAAAAAAAAATAGCAAAATGAAGGCATCGAACTATAAATAGAAATATCGAGAAATTGTACGTACGTATGTATATACATATATATATATATATATGTATATTTATTTATTGTTGTGTGTATATATGTGTATGTGTCCTATGTGGAAAGAAAGTGTCTCCACACTCACTCACTCACACGAACTTGAATTTTCAATGTCTGCTGCTGTCTCTTTCATTCTTTCTTCCTTTCTTCCTCGAAAAATACTGTACGTGTTTATTTTTATCAATGTCCCGATGGAACATCAAAGCGAATAAGGAGAAACTACTACGGTATATATATATATATATATATATATATATACATATATATTTTATATATATATATATATGCATGTGATATGCGCAATAGAATTTTTCATCGATCTATTTCGAGTCTTATGCGAAAGTATTCATGGCTCGTTTTCATATGGGTGTACATCTTTAAAGTAAGATTTAGTTTCGCATTGGTCGATTATATTTTTTGATATTCATATATTATTTATATATATATATACGTGTGTGTGTATGTGCATATATGTAGTATGTATAGATGAATATAGATAAGTATGTATGTATATATATATATTACGATCACATAAGATCGTACTATGTACAAGCAATAATATTTATTAATATTTGATGAAAGAAAAGAAGCCTCGTCAGATTTTTCTTTTTAGCTAAAAAGAAAAAAAAAAAAAAAAAGAAGAAAGAAAAACAAAAAGAACATTGTTAATAATCACGTCATACGTATGTTAAAGAAAAGAAAAGGAACGAAAGAGAAAAGGAAAAAATAAATAAATAAATAAATAAATAAATAAATAAATAAATAAATAAATAAATAAATAAATAAATGAACAAATAAATAAATAAATAAATGAAAGAGGGCGTTGCCTTACCTTGTAAGAAATTCGTGCTCGTACCGGAAATATTCTAACAGTGATCATTATGTTATAAGACGAACTAAGGAAAAATTGTTAGAAAATAGGAAGGAGATAAGATGGGAAAGAGAAATTTAAAAAGAAAAAAATAAAAGAGAAAGAAAGAAAAGGAAAAAGATAAAGAGCAACGGGAAAGAGAAAGAAAAAGAAAAAGAAAAAGAAAAAAGAAAAAAGACAAAGAAAAACGAAATTTTTAAGAAACGTGCTTAGGATCATCCATATCTATCATAACTACTTTTGGGATATCATCACAAAGCGGCTTATTTTATCAATAGTAGTAATCCTAACAATGTGCTCTTTCCGAAGTAAGTGTAACCACAATGAACGGGAACGGGAACGTCGAGGTCGTAGATATCGTTAGCCTCCTCCTAAAGATAAGAGAAACCAACGTTGGTCCCTGCATCCGGTAAAAAGACAAGAGAACTTTTCCTACGTTCGGCTATCGTTAGTAGTAGAAACAACACGGGCGCACTAACAATAAGAAGAAGTAAGAGGTAATAAGTAGAATAGGTAGAAGAAGAGGAAGAAGAAGAAGAAGAAGAAAAGGGTGGAGGAGGAGGAAGAAGAGAAAGAAAAAGAGGAGGAAGAAGAAGAAGGAAGAAGAAGAGAAGGAGACAAAGTAGATGAAAAAGATGAAGTAACAAATATAAAGAAAGATTAGAATAAATCCTCGTCTAGAATTTTGATTGGTGGACGTTTACTCTAACGACCAATCAGAGTGAAGGATAAGAGTGTCACGTGGTGTGATCGGAAAAGCGCTCGATGACGTTCGACAGTCACTCATTCGGGAAGTGTGAGAAAGAGAAAGAGAGGGAGCGATACACACACCGAGAGAAAGAGAGAGAGAGAGAGAGAGAAACTAAGTAATTGAGAACGAGCGAGAGAGAGAGAGATAAAGTGAGAAAGAGAAAAGTGGGAGGGGAAAGGCATAGACGGAACGCTTTCATGAACGATCGAGAATAGTAGAAGAGAGACAGATCGGATATTTGGTTCGCGCGGGAGTGGACGAGTAAGGGTCGAGACTAGTAGTAGTAGTAGTCTTAGTCGAGATCCAAGGACGGATGGTTGGTTGGTTGTAACTCGAGTTAACTCGTGACAGGCAAAGGAGAAAATTTTTCTTTAAGAAAGGAAAGGAAAGGAAAGAAGGAAGGAAGGAAAGGAAAGGGAAAAAGGCTGAAAGGTGAATTTCAAGATGGCGTCTCGCACGTCATAGTGAAGAGACGTGACGAGACGAGACGGGACGGGACGAGACGAGAAGGAAGGAAAGAAAGAGAGAAAGAAAGAAAGAAAGAAAGAAAGAAAGAAAGAAAGAAAGAGTGAGTGAGTGAGTGAGTGAGTGAGTGAGTGAGAAAAAGAAAATAAAGAGAGAGAGAGAGAGAGAGAGAGAGAGGAAGGAAGAAGGAGAGTAGTAGCAAGGACCAGCGAAGGCTGGTGTGGTGTGGTGTGGACGGTTAAGGCGGTCGCTGGTACGATCGGGACTGGCAGGAAGGAAGGAGGTGGAAGACGAGAAGGGAGGAGAAAGAGAGAATAGTTGAAGACTAGCGACGTTGAAGCCGTGTTGGTTGCGGCAGCAGCAACAGCAGTAGCAGCAGCAGCAGCAACAGCAGCAGCAACAAGCAATAGTAGCAACGGCAGAAATAAAAAAAGAAAAATAATTATAATAATAATAAAAAAAAGAAGAAGAAGAAGAGGAAGAGGAGGAGGAATATAATAAGAGAGTGTAAAAGGCGTTGGTGTGTGTCATGTCTTGCAAGTATCGGGAGGAAAAGTACCTTAGTGCCTGGGGCGAGTCTCGTAAGTGATATCCATAGTAGAGATATCTCATCGTGCCATCGATGCCTTTGTTCGAAAGGATCAGACGTCGTTCATTCAACAATAACAACGGAATTGTACTACTGATAAATCGGACAGTGTCGTCGTCGTCGTCGTCGTCGTCATCGTCGTCGTCGTCGTCGTCATCGTCATCGTCGTCGTTGTCATCTTCTAAGGTGGAAGTGGACTTGGTAGTGTCGTCGTTGTCTACTGTGTTATTACTATTCCGATTAATAGTAGTAGCTTTAGTGTTGGCAGTGGTGTTATTGGTGCGGGTGCCAGGAGGAGGTGGATGGTGTTGGTAGCGGCGGCCACGAGCAGCCCGCAGCCTGCTTCTTATAGTGTTTGTTATAAAGACGGACAGGAAGAAGAACGATTGGCTGTCGTTGCTGCTATTACTATTACTACTACTACTATTATTATTAGTATTAGTAGTACTATTACTACTGTTATTGTTGATCATTTTTTTCGGTAAAATAATAGCGATAAGGCCTGAATCTTTGTTCTCTCTCGCCCTCGATTGCAGTAGTCCTTGTTGACACTTCGCGTGCATTGCTCCGCTTCCGCTTGACGTCTTCTCTTGGGTTTTCCTTACCGCTCGTGAACACGTCGAGGATCGAGGGAGGAGGAGGGGGAGGCGGCGGCGGCGGAGGAGGGGGTGGTGGCGGCGGCGGCGGAGGAGGAGGCGGCGGAGAGGAGGAGGAGGAGGAAGAGACGAGGAGGAGCCACCGCCAACGATCACCACGACGACGACGACGAAGAGGACGACGACGACGAGGAGGACGACAACGAGATGCGCGAATTTAAAGTTGTCGTGCTCGGCTCGGGCGGGGTGGGCAAGAGCGCGCTCACCGTTCAATTCGTATCCGGATGCTTCATGGAGAAATACGATCCAACGATCGAGGATTTCTATCGTAAGGAAATCGAAGTCGATAGCTCGCCTTGCGTACTCGAAATTCTCGACACCGCCGGTACCGAGCAATTTGCGAGTATGCGCGATCTTTATATAAAAAATGGTCAGGGCTTTGTCGTAGTTTACAGTCTGACAAATCATCAGACATTTCAGGATATCAAAGCGATGAAGGAGCTTATAACTCGTGTCAAAGGCACCGAACGAGTACCCGTACTACTTGTTGCCAATAAGCTTGACCTAGAACACCAACGAGAAGTCGACACCGCCGAGGGAAATGCATTGGCACAACTTTGGGGTTGTCCATTCGTCGAGGCCTCCGCCAAAAATCGTACGAACGTCAACGAGATGTTTGCCGAAATTGTGCGCGAAATGAACTTCAGTCCTGAGAAAGAGAAGAAAAGCTATTGCTGCTGCAGCGTCCTTTAATACTTAATCAAACGTTTACTTTTTATCGGCAATTCGTTTATTCGTATAATTATAGGATAGCTACGTTAATACTGGCTAATTGGCACGAACTATCTATCGAATCTTTATCCCTTCTTCTTCTTTTTCTTCTTATTTCTCATTACTTATTTCTTCTTTCTTCTTTTACCGGTTTCTTTCTTCTTTTGGATCGTACCGTAAGAATTTTGGAAAACTCAACTTTAAGAGTTTGAATATTTTTTCCCAATTGGAATTTCTTTTCCTTTCTTTTCTTTCCTTTTCTTCCTCACCTCCCTCGTTCTCCCCTCTCTCTTTCGTAATCTGATTTTTCTTTCTCTTAGAGCTCAGCCAAGCCATGCGACGAATTCGCCAACCTTCGAGACTAATTTGTGATTGTACTGAGAATTTTTGAAAGCCAACATTATGGACTATATATGCTAGTTCGGTTCTTTTTCTATTGGAGGAACAAGGTCAGCTACTTTTGGCGACCATCAAACGGATATTTTAATATACATGGATAGTATTATATGTAATATTATTGTAATATATAATGGTACATGTAAGGAAGCATAGAAAAGGAGGTGAATTTTTTTTGGTAACGGACCAATATTCCAAAGTGACGAATATGGATAAAGCCAAGAGCAACATTTGAACTGGTCTGCGTTTGTTAAACCAAACTCGATTTTATTATTAACTGTTTTAGAACATTAACATTGTTCGTTGTATGCTGGTCTATCTTAATTCATTTGGAATTAGAGTACGTAAGAGTAGCTTGTTTTATTTTTTTTTTCTTTTTTTTTTTTTTTTTTTTTTTGTCACCGTGATGGTCGACTGTCCTTATGACGACCGTCGTGCTTTTTCTCTTGTGAAGTAAATTTAGAGTGACCTTCGTAAGATACATTAAATAGATAAGAAGTTTTAACAATTTATAAGTTTTTATAAGAGTCATCGAAGAAAAAGAAATCTGTAGAAGTTATAAACGACTTTGGTTTGTACGCAGGACCAAGATGTTGATCTTGGACAAGTTTTGTGCAATGATTTGCGTCAATAGTATGTTACCTATGCTTAAGTGTCGGAGGCCTCTTTAAAGGATACGTCGTATAAAAGAAATTATATACGACTTACTTTAATGGCTTTCGTATTAGTTGTACAGTACACTAGTTCTAAAGAAATATTTTATAGAAATGAAGCAAATAAGAAGAACATCGTAAATGGATATTGAAAAATTGCGTTTGAGGTTTCAATGTTTTTGCTAAATATTTATGCAATTATCAAATGCGATCTTTCTTCTACGATATTCTTCTATTTTTACTTTCTACTCATACTTTATATAATTATGTTGAGATCTTTCTTGCATATCGCTTGCAATAAAATGAAAAATCGTTGGTGGCTTGAGTAAAACGTGATGGCGACAAAACTGCGATATAATTAATCTTTTTCAAATTAAATTTTGCCATTTTTAATTTTTATATATCATTCTAATCCAAGAAAATATGATCTTATGTTTATATCATTTTATATGTAACTGTGAATTTGGAAAGGGGGAAAAAAGAAAAAAAAAACAAAGGATATAAATCCATGATAAACTTTATGCCAAAGGTTGCAGAGGCACATTGATCCCAACGATTATATCCAATATGTGGTACTTGTAACGATGTCCAAAGTGTCCATTGCTTTATACAAACGCAGTATCTCCTGGCGCAGTTCTACATTGTCAAATGAGTCAAAGGAAATATATAGAGAGAAGAGAGAAAAAGAGAGAGAGATATCGATGAGTGTAAAGAAGAAAAAGAGCAATTCTCCCTGTACGTAGCAGTAGATCGTGTGTAATTTTCTCGTGTGATCAAAATCATATAATACGATGTTAAATATCGCTTTAATACCATTACAGTCATTACATAAACTCGATCTATTATTATTATTAATTAATTAATTAATTAATTAGTTATATCATTGTTATTATTATTATTATTATTATTATTATTATTATTATTATTATTATTATTATTATTATTGTTATTGTTATTATTAATATTATTTAAAATACGTTCTCTCATAAAGAAAAAGCCATTAATAATTCTTGAATAATCATCAATTATAATGTCATTCTTTTTAATCTTAATCAAATAATTTGAAGTTATCATTAAAAAGAAAAGAAAAAAAAAAAAAAAAGAAAAGAAAAGAAAGAAAAAAAATTTATAGATATATTTATAATTTGTGTAATATTATACTTATCTTATTAGAATATATATTTTTGGGATTGACTATGACGTTAAAAAAAGAAAAAGTGAGAGAGTCGAAGAAGAAGAAAAGAAAATAACAAAGTATACGTTTGATATAAATTTTTCCTTTCAATATATTGAATCTGCCAAAAACTTAATAATTAAAAAGAAAAAAGAACAGAAAATAATAATAATAATAATAATAATAATAATAACAATAACAATAAAGAATAAACGATGATCGAACTGATGTATAGTAATTTTTATGAATTGGTATAGTTAGAAACAGTCCAATGAGTGTTAATAATAATGATAATGATAATGATAATGATAATGATAATGATAATGATAATGATAATGATAATAATAATAATAATAATAATAATAATATCATGGGAGAAAAGAAGGTATCATTAATAATGTTTATTGAAACACAGTCAATGCTGTCATTATTGATGGTGTTATGTACTTTTAATAGAAGAAATACACCATGATAGAGACACGGTGCTAACATGTCTCCAGCTAAACTATGCTAAAGAATACTAATCTGATTTTTGCAAAGACCGCATTAAAAATAAAAGATAAAGAAAAAAGGAAGGGAAAAGACACACAGACAGACTTTTTGGCAACTTGTTAATGCAGCCATCCATTCAATTAATTTTTCTTTTTTGCTTTTCTTTTTTCTTTTCTTTTTTAGTTTTTTTTTTCTCTCATTTCAAACTATTTTTTTTTCAACTCATAAAGAGAAGAAGAAACAAGAAAACATGAAAATAGAGAAAAAGACAAGGAGAGAGAGAGAGAGAGAGAGTGCTCAAGACACACAACTATTTTTTATCATTTAGAAATTTTTATAGTCCTGTTGTGATCCTGTAGATATGCAAATATTGCCCATTTCTTAATTGAAGAAAAAAAAAAAAGAAGAAAAACAAAATAAAATAAAATAAAATTGAGAGAATGATTGTCATAGAGAATTTATTTAGATAATCGAAAAGTAATCTCATTGAAGCATAATTGCTTAATCAATAATTGATATACTTATTTCTTTTTATGTATATTTTTTATTTTATTATTTTTATCATTATTATCATCAATATTATTTTTTTTTTGTTAACCTCAAATTCTACAGATCACATATAAAAAGGCGAGCATATCGCCTGGATTATATAGTAAATATATATATATATATATTCTCTATTCATATGTATATATATATATATATATGTATATTTGTACGAGGTGTTTTCTATTCCTAAAATCTTCTCATATTGTAACGATATGCTCGTCTAATACAAAATTGCATAATATTTTTCTAATAATAAAGAGAAAAAAAGATAAAGAGAAAGTATTTCGATGAGAGACAACGTTATGATTAACTTTTATTGGTATTAAAAGATAAAAGATAAAAATGAATAGTAAAATGAATAAAGAAAAAAAAAAAGAAAAAATAAAGAAAAAGAATAAATAAAAAAAGAAAGTAATCTCTAAAATCCCTTTTTTTTTTCTTTTTTTTTTGAAAATTAATTTTAGATGTTCATGCGAACGGAAATTAAATGGGCGCAATAATGCTTTTTGAAAATCAGATTCAGCATATCATATACATATATATTTAAGGGCCAGAGTTTGTTCCTTTGAATATTATTATTGTTATTATTACTACTACTACTATTATTATTATTATTATTATTATTATTATTATTATTATTATTATTATTATTATTATTATTATTATTATTATTATTATTATTATTATTATTTATTTCTTTTTTTTTCTTTTTTGACGACTGAAAAAAACGAATTTGTTTTAACCTCTCTATGTAAACGTAAAATTAAATAATATGGGAAGACACCGACAAACAGACAGACAGAGACATAAAAGCACACGTTTTGTGAGTAATGTGCATGTAATTAATATTTAGATATATATATATATCACATACATATATATGTATGTATGTATGTATGTATGTATACACACAAACACCGCACACATTTTTTACGCAAACTGGGTCACATCAATTGGATAGAAAAAGATAAATAAAAAAAAAAGATAACAAAAAAAAAGAAAAAGATTAATAACGAAAGGAAAGAAGAAAAAAAAAGAAAATGGAGGGGGGAGAAAGAGAGAGAGAGAGAGAGAGAGAGAGAGAGAGAGAGAGAGAGAGAGAGAGAGAGAGAGAGAGAGAGAAACACGACAAATTTAGAATATATGTCGGCCTTTCAGTACTACCTGTGCGTATGATATTGAGTATGTACGAAATGCTTTATATATTTTTTACAATGTGAAGGAAGAAGAGTAGGAGGAGTAGGTGGAGAAGGAGTTGGGGTAGAAGAAGGAAAAGAAAAAGAAGAAAAAAGAAGAGGGAAAAAAATGGAGAAGAATCTGTACATATATCAAAATAGCGTCAGAATTATATATGTATATATATATATATATATATACACATATATATATATATATTAATTAATTAATTAAATATAAGGAAAATATATATGTATATGTATATATATATGTGTATGTATGTATATATGTATGATGTATGTATGTACATATATATGCATACATATATATATATATATCTATATATATATATATATAATTGAGAAGGGTACCGATTATCTCTTTGACATTTGAAAAGATGATGACAGGTGGATATTATAGCATACCAGTAAAAAAATGTGCATCTCGTATTTATAGAGAAACAATGACAAGAGGGGGCAAGGGTCAGTCAGGGGGGGGTTAGGAGCTAAAAAAGCTGAAAATTTTTCTTTTTCGACGGGGACGAAGATAGATGACGTCACACGCGCGTCGCTCGGAAATGTTTTATCTTTGATACCGGAAGAAAAGAAAAGAAAAAAAAAAAAAAGAAATAAAGGAATAACGAAAACAGAAAAAAAAAAAGAAAGAAAAAAAAAGATCACATGGGTGGACGAGAAAAAAGATGGCGATACATGATGATCGATATGGTAATGCGAACATATTTAAAAAAAAAAAAAAAAAAAAAGAAAGATTCTCCATAGAAAGAAAAAGATAATGAGAGAGAAAATAGCTTGACTCGCTGGTAAAAAAAAAAAAAAAGAAAGGAAGAAGAAGAGATAACAAAATTGTGTAAAAACAACTTATAAGGTTAGGCTTTTTCATATAGTTAAGTATACTTATGTCATTCTATCCCTTTCTGTGTATCGTTTTCCTTTCTTTCTATTATTTCCTTCATTCCAAACCCCCACTCCCACCTCTACTTCTCTATATTTCTTTTCGTCTTTTTAATTTTCTTTTAATTTTTGTTTATTATTATTATTATTATTATTATTATTATTATTATTATTATTATTATTATTTTCTTTTTATATTTTTTTTAATTATTTTTATTTTATTCCTTTTTTTTGTTCTTCTTTTTATAAATAATCATTCTGTGCTCTTTTTGTCGGGATAATTATTTTTACTCGCAAGCAACGTTTGTGTTGAGATCATACGTGCACACAACGCACAACAGCAATTAATTACCAGCATAACTATCTAGTCATTATAAAAATTGTGCAAGCAATATGTTCGTCATTAAATATCACGACATGGAACGATTATAATACGTGTATGTACGTATGTATGTATATATTATGTACACGTTTATTAAAATCAGATTGAAATACAAATAAACACATTGTACATGTTTCCATGAGAAAACGAGAGAGTATATATATATATACATATATATATATATGTATATATACATATAATCGCCTTCGGAAAGTGCTACCCATTTGATCAATTTTTTTATATCTCTGTGTAACTAGTGCACATTTTTTTCCTTTGTACGCAATTTTTTCACATGTTTTTATTACTAACCATTGTAATGGCATTTGGCAGTATCGCACAAATATAATATGGAATGAAAACAAATTATATTGAAATTTTAATCTTGATTTCTCATTTTTTTTTCTTTTTTCTTTTTTTTTTTGGCGAAACCATCAATGTTAAAAAAAAAAAAAAGACACAAAGAAAACTAATTTCTTATATGTTCACACATAGGTATACACACGGACACACACATACAAACGCATATAACGATAATAATCGCGAAATAATTACCAATATCGTCGAATAATAATCTTTATATAAATATTTTTTATTCCGCACAGAAGAACATATATAAAATTATTTATATATGATATATTCAAATGGTAGAAAAGAAAAAAAAAAAAAAAGATAAAAACGAAAGAGAGAAAGATGAAATTACGTGGAAGCTAAGAAATTATTCATTATTTCGATACACTCGTACGCTTTCGACGCTGGTACTTTAATGCATGCCGAAATAAATAAATGAATGAGACGATATTTCGACATTTTCTTCGAGGATCGATTTTGAAAATTCACTTGATCATATGACTCATTGAATTCCACGCACTGATTCGTGAAACCTTCGATCGTATCCAAGAATTCTTTCGTTTGAATTTTCATTATTTCAGACGTATTTTGTTCGTCGTTTATATTGCTATTGGTATTATTTATACGTGCGAAAAAATTCGTAAATAATGACGAATAAGACGGTGAACAACATAATTTTATAGTTTCAACGAGCGAACGCATATTTTCAATAATGTGTTGATAAAATTCCGTGATATTGTTGTCATAATATTCCTCATTGATCAGACAATCTTGTAAAAGTTTAATACAATTGTTCAATATAAAGGTAAAGGAATGTTTGGGTAATAACGAAGGATATTCCAAGCTTAAACAACAGGCTTCTACGGTGAGACGTAAGAAATTGTTGTAAGGACTGGCGTTATTGAAAGTTTTCGATCTGGAAGAATATGAGAATACACTTTCTTGAATATATTTCTTAGCCAATATAGAATATTCGAAACTAGTTGAACGTAGAATCATATGACGTAAGAAATCTTCATGAAGAAGTGAGAAATTCGAAAAGAATGTTCTTAATTCATTTGATATCGCTGGATCATCCTTGATCATATTTAAAATAAAGAAACAACGTCTCTCATAATCAAAAATGTTATTCGATAGATAAAAGTCATCTCGCAATGGTGGCCAAAGTAATATAAAATATACTTTTTCCATTGGCTCTAAAATATATTCTAATTCCTCTATGATCGCCCTTTTTATCGATAAATCGAAATCATTTGTATGATATAACAAAATGTGATAGATCATAGAATTTATTTCTTTGATCACGTCGTTAATCAAATAATACGATACGTCCGTTCGTTTCCTCGTCGATGACATCATTTGTGCAAGAGGGACAAGTAAGTTTCGTGCGTTTATTTTTATTATTGATCCATCAATAATATGTTGCCATTGCCATTGATCGCATACATCGTTTAACATTTTCGTTGAGCAATTAAGAATGCAATGTGTGTTACGTAATGTCCTTACATTTTCTTTTAAGTAACATAATAGAATATTGTTTATTATGTCTTCTATCGTCAATATCTTGTTATCGACCATGATAAATAATAGATCTTTGAATTTTTTCACGTTCCATTCTACGTTCTCCAAACATATTGTTTTTAATGTACTACTCAAAAAAGTTTCATTCGAGTCTTCTCTTATGTTCATTATTGGCGATAATAGTAACATATCCTGAGCTGATATCATAACGTTTTCATATTCGGGATAACCTATGGCTATTCTTAATATAATCCTTAAGACCTTTTTTGGACTCTTTAAAAGAAACATTAGAATTATTTTCAATGTTTTTAAAGACTTCATATTCGTATGTCTTATAATAAAATCCTTGAAGATTTCTTCCGTGTATAAAGATTCTAAACAATTTTTACCATCGTGTTTAGTTATATATTCTACTATGATCGAATAAATGGATTGCAAATTTTGATGGATCAATACTTCCGTAACAAATATATAAACGCGTTGTTTATAATCTTCATTATCTGCTTGAATAAGTACGAACGTTAGATACTCCAGTAAATTTAAACAATCATATTTGTCTAATAATGATTTTTTCCATATTTCTTTCATGCTATTCAATATAGTTTCATCCCATTCTTTGTATCGACTGATCAATTCTTTAACACATTCCTTTTTACCTTGTACAGTGCCATAACGTAATTCTTCCAAAGTTAAAACTGAATTAATCTCTTCAGATATCGATTTGGAGGATAATTGTTGCAAGCATTCTATCAAATGTTCATTCTCTGCTAATTCCTTATTGGCTTTAAAAAATTCAACCAAATAATAACATTCGTTTCCAATTGCTTTTTGTAATGTTATCGTTGGATTTTCTGTGTCATCTAATTCTGCCCATCCTAAATATATGTTGCAGTCTATCTCTTTGATTTTCTTTAAAAGTAAACTCATTAAATCTTGACGTATCGTAGTTATAGCCTCGGTAATAATTAAATCATCGCATTTCACTATAGGTTCTCTTCCAAATGTAATTTTATATATTTTCCCAATGTCCTCGGATATTTTAAAATTATTTCCGATATTTTCTTGACTATCTTTGACTATTTTAATAATTCGTTTTAATAATAATCCATAACGTTTGTATTTATTTAAGACTGAAACTTTTTCCATACGAATAATCTTTTCATCGTTCAATAATAATAGTAATTCTTGAAAATATGCAGTCATACTTTTAACATTTTGAATGATATTCGACGATTGACTACCATTGTTTGCAATCAAAAGAAATTTCTTATAAACATTTATTATTAATTGAAATATGACGTTTATTGCTCGATCAAATTCAAGTTCTTCAACAGTTCTTCTGGTAATGTCAATTATTTCAATACACAAATCTAATGGTAAATGAAGAATAGATTCGACCAAAATATCTTCATATTCCAATTTCCATAGAATTTGTATAAACAAATACGGTGACAAAGTTGGACACATGTCTACCAAATGTCCATGTGCCATATCCTCTCCTAAACGCTTTTGTACTGTAAAATTTGTATTTAACATTAAATATTTGAATGCACTTACACATTTTGGATTTAGGATTAATTTGATGTCTTCAGATACAAGATCAAATGAAAGAATAATTTCTGATATAGATTTGCACAAATTATTAATTTTAATCGTATTCTCTATGGTTGCACGAGCTGTAAGAAATGTTAATTCCCCGTTCCCTTGATTCTCTTTCATAAGATACATTTGAATTTTTTTCTGTAGATCATCCATATTATTTGGCTTATTAAGATAATGATTATAATGTGAACTAAAACATGACAAAAATTAAATTAAATATATATCTAAAATTGTTATTATATAGACGTATCTCTTTAAATTCATATAGATTATATTCTCTTATAATATTATAAAAATTTGTTTATACTTACGTCAATTTGTTTATCAGTAAAGTAGATTATATTGATAATGCCAATCGTTAGGTTATGTAATATCAATCTATCGAATTTAATTCATATTGTCATTTACGCGTAGAAGATTCGACTCGACGAAACGATTTTACGTTTATCCTGAAAACATGGTTCGCGCATGGTACATGGACGACAGTGATGCTGACCAAAGATTGGAACACCGAAAGGAAACATCGGATCTTTTGTCAATGGCGGATTTGTATGCTATTAGTGGTGTAGAATATTTTAAGGTTAAGTAATATATAATATATTTTACAGATAAATACTTTGCAATATTAATTCTTTGTTTTTATTTCATATATCATAAATAATTAAGTATTTTTGCTATATTTATATATATATATATATATATATATATATATACATACATACACACACACTATAGGTGGATCATGAGCATTATTTAAATGATCCAACATTGACAGAATTGAAAAGAAAACGTGGATATACTTATGAAGATAAAATAACATGCTCCAAAGAATGTCTCGATAATTACGAAGAAAAGGTAAAATCGAATTAACATATCTCTTCTATTCTTTCATGTATAATCTTTTTGACTAATCATTGAAATATCAGTTAAAGAATTTCTTTACTGAACATCTCCATACCGAAGAAGAAATACGTTTGGTTCTGGATGGATCTGGTTATTTTGATGTAAGAGATAAAGATGATCAATGGATTCGTATTGAAGTCAAACCAGGAGATATGATCATTATTCCCAGTGGTATATATCATAGATTTACTTTGGATACTAAAGTGAGTAATTTAGTTTTACTTTAATGAAAAATAGAATTATAATGTAATCATCATTTTTCTTTTTTCTTTTTCTTATTTGAAACGTATGAATTTATTTCTTGTTTAGGATTATATACAAGCTGTAAGATATTTCATAGGAAAACCTGTATGGACACCTTATAACAGACCAGCTGATAATATGAATTGTCGTCAACAGTATCTTGAACAATTAAAAGGCGGTTTCAAATCCAAATAAAAGTTTCATAACACTATGATATGCAAGTTAATCGTGCATTCCAAAAAAAAAAAAGATGCAAATTTTTTAATATTTTCATTAAGCCTGACATAAAAATTTTAATTTGTAAACAATGTTTGTTTATATATAAATTCAATTTCATATCAATGGGTCTTCCAATAATGTACATATAATAAATATTCATAAAATATATATATATATATGTATGCACACCTTTAACATTTAATATTAAAATTAATAATTCCTAATAATATAATTCATGTTATTTTTTGTTTTATTGTAGATTATATATACATACATACAAGATATATATACAAAATACTGATAGCACTTTTTAAAAAAATTTCAATCATTCGAAAGATAAATATTTTAAGTTTCAAATATAAATAAATTAATTTTTTTACAATTTCAAGGTATATCATTTTTTCACAAGAAAAAATAATATTTTATCATTAATTTGTACTCAAGATGAACTTGTCAGCAATATAATGAACTAATACAAAACGTGAAGAAATTTTGTTCTAATGATTAATATTTCATATTCATTCAAAAAATATTTGTATGTTAATTCTCATGATTAATATATTTTTGTCAAAGAATAAAATGATAAAGTAGACAATAACAAAAAAAAAATATAGATAAGTCATCATATACTGTCAATTTGATATTTAAATGATTTGTTGATATTCTTCAATTGTTAAAAAATATATAGAAAAGTTATTTATAATATTATATATATATATGTATCGGTAGAATCGAAAATCACGTTTTCTATCTTGCTAAAGTTCATTTTGTTTTGAAGTACTATAATGTCATTATATCAAAAGTCAGCATTAACTGTAAAATGTGATTCAACCTTTTCTTGCATAACTCCAAACTTTTGATATTCTCCGACCTTCTTCTCAAAGAAATTTGTTTTACCTTCTAACGAAATTTGTTCCATAAAATCAAATGGATTTTTAGACATATAAATCTAAAAGAATTTAATTGGTTATTTTTTTTTCTTTTTGTTATATTGCAAACAAACAGACAAGAAAAATAAAGAAATATTTTATTATATTATTGTATACCTTTTGACAGCCAAGTTCAACAAGTAATCTGTCTGCAACAAATTCTATATATTCACACATAAGTGTACAATTCATGCCAATCATTTCAACCGGTAGTGCCTTTGTTAAAAATTCCTTTTCAATTTCTACTGCATCCTTTATAATGGAGGTTACTCTTTCGCAGGAAGGCTTTTGTACAATATGTTTAAACATTAAGCATGCAAAGTCACAATGTAATCCCTGAGGAAAAATATAACGTTAGGAATTATATTTTCACAATTGCATTATATAATAAATTAAAATATTTGTTAATACAAACCTCATCTCTAGATATTAGTTCATTACTAAACGTTAGGCCTGGCATTAAGCCTCTCTTTTTTAACCAGAAAATGGCTGCGAAACTACCACTAAAAAATATTCCCTCAACTGCAGCAAATGCAACTACACGTTCTGGAAATGTCGCGCTCTCATGATTGATCCAATTCAATGCCCAGTTTGCTTTTTTAGCAACACAAGGAAGAGTTTCGATAGCATTAAATAAGAAATCTCTGTGAAAAAAAATATTAAACTTAATTCACGCATGGAATGATAATATATTAGTTGCTAATATTTGATTTATTTTTACCTTTCTTTAGGATCCATAATATATGTATCGATTAATAACGAATACATTTCTGAATGGACATTTTCCATAGCTACTTGAAATCCATAGAAACAACGTGCCTCTGTAACTTGTACTTCTTGACTAAAACGTTCTACGAGATTTTCATTTACAATTCCATCAGATGCAGCAAAGAAAGCCAAAACATGAGTTATGAAATGCCTTTCATTGGTATTTAAAGTTTTCCAATCAGCAATGTCCTATAGAATAACAATTTAAATACGTTTGATTTGATTGATTGAACAAATAAAAAAGATATAAATAAAATAAATGGGGCATTAAAATTATAAATACCCTAGTAAGATCAACTTCTTCAACAGTCCAGAACGATGCCTCTGCTTTTTTATACATTTGCCAAATATCAGGCCATTGTATGGGAAATATAACGAATCTACGTGGGTTTTCTTTCAATAATGGTTCTAATTCAGAATTAAATTCATTATCTTTCAGCTGAATTTTTTGTACGGCTTTCGCTTGATTAATCTAAAAGAAGAATAATTGTATTGTATATGTAAATTGAACATATATTATATAAAAAAAAAAACAGAAAAATATGTATGTATGTTTGTATGTATATATAAAAAATAAAAATAAATTAATAAAGATAATCTCCTTACTCCAACTCCATTTTTTAAACTATTCTCCTGGAAAACTGGCGAATTGACACATAACTTCTTAGGTGATGTCTAAAATCATGTTAATAACATATTAAACCTTGAGAAAGTTCAATGATATTATTATGAAAATTTTGATTTCTAATGAATCGATATACAAATAATCATAGATAACTTAATAAAAAAAATATTAAACTTACATTTTTATCATCATACCTTTATTAATGACATCATGAAAAATTATGTTTAGTTAAACATAACCTTATATTATAATAATGTGCAAAATATGATAGATGACATCATTAATGAAATTTTGGAATAATTACAAAATTGACAGTAATAGATTATTACACATTTTACATTTAAACATTGTGCTGTTAAAAATCTTTCATAATTTTCAATGTACTGATCAAAATCCTTAAATATAACAAATTAAACATTTCATATACATATATGTGTATGTATACATATATATATATATAAATTTTATATATTTTCAATAAGAACACAATATCTAATCATATTAAAACATAACCTATAATATAATACATACGATGATATAAAATTGATTGAATGAATTAACTTTGATGCTATCAATTTTTAACTTACATTTTATAATACATTTTGAATTCTTGATTTTAACATAATAATAAAATCGTTTATATAATAATGTAAATATTAGTTAAGTGTAAAGTGTGTAATGTATTTAGTAATCACAGAACTTGATTGTTCTTATATTAATTTTTTTTATAGTTATCTAATCACCGATATCTTTCAATAGTATACATTAATACTAGAATGTATATATGTGCTGATTGTATGTGATCAATAAATATTAGAAGATAATATTATAATATAATATATATATAGATATATATATATATATATATATATATATATATATATATATAATTATATATACATATATAATTATATAAAAGCAATATAGACAGGAAAATGATAAATTTATAATAGAAAAATGTTGGAAAATAAAATTTTCAGAATAAATGCAAAATTGAATTGAATTGAATTGAATTGAATTTTATACTGATAAAAATTTTTATTTTTATTTTTTTTTTTTTTTTTTTTTTTTTTTTTTATTTTCTTTGTTTCTATTAATAATATTGATTGACAAATGTTAACGACAGACGATTAAATAAATAAATCAAATAATTGGAATAAAATTCAATATTTCAATGTGAAATATCTCAATGTTAAAATAATCGAAATACGATATTATTTTATAAATACATATGTTGTCAATATTATTATAATGCTTATAAATTTACCTTTTCTTTTAAAGTAATATCTTCTACGCGTTTACGAATATTTTCCTTGGTTGATAATTGAAGTGGCATTTTTTCTACGTAGTTTTATCCGAAAATTTTTTCAATGATATTCGTAGAAGACTGAATAATCCAGCCGGATACCTTCGTATATAATCTTAGCTTCAATGTTAAAAAATAACGCTGTCCGAAGTCATGATTGGTCAGAAGTTTATTACTTTGTTGCTCAGAGTGCAGCTACCAATCAGAATATCACAATTTCCCGCCAAATCATAGTTGCATATTAAATAAGCGTATTATTGTTGATTTTTTCATATTAATACATCAAAAATATTAAAAAGAATTTTTCGTAGTATTTAGTTCGTACGAATTACGAAAAATTGTCTGCAAATTCTTTGGAAAATAGTGATCGCTTTCCCGCTTAATTTTTGAGTTTGCGCAGAAGTTTGTAATAAAGTTAGATACATTTTCTCATTTATGAAATATCGGTGTATTTATTTTACGGGAATTTACTGAAACTCTTATCACTTTAAATGTTATTTTTTACCAGCTACTATGAACACTTCATTGACTGTCGATATAAAAGTACAAATATCGATCTGTTTCAAAGAATATTAAAATAATGAAATATTATACTACTATATGTAATTTTTTTATTATTTTCTAACGAATACTCAAAGTTCAGTGAGCATTATTCTTGTTTTTGTATTTTTATATTTAGGATCGATAATAAGTGATGAAAAATATTTTGCTTAATTGTTATTACTATTACTATTACTACTACTGTTATTAATCTTATTATTACTATTATTTTTATTAATATCTTCCTATTTACTTTCACAGATACAGGATTCTGTAAGATATAAGCGGGTATTCGTTGTATAATATTCTTATAACTAAGACGAGATTTTATTTATTAAAATCGATCGAAGCATTATGCTCGTACTAATTATTGATGTAAAATATTATAAAAGTAAGGTTAAATGAATAAAGTTTTAAATGTCAAATGTAACCAATCAGAGAGCGTATTTGAGGACGACACTAGCGAATCTATCGACGGCAAGGTTTAAACAGAATCCTTTTCTTCCGCAAAAATTTTCGATTACTCTTCTATATAACATAATTTTCTTCGGTAACGTTTCCGCAAATTTGAGAGCGTTGGTTCATTTGTTTATACGTTTTGTGTACGGTGTCAGTTGGATAATTGTTTATCACGAATAAATAAAATCTATAATTATTTATTGTCATTTGGAAATTTTATCTTACATGACACACATATTTAGCCATAATGTTTTTCATAAATTAACCAATTGATGATTATATTAGAATATTATGCAGTAAATATTAATAGGAAGTTATCAAATTTTTGGACATAGTCATTGTTATACTTTTCAGAAAGTGTCTTATAAAAAGTTTTGAAATATTGTTATTAATACAATGGCTTTGCATAGTGTACCACCAAAGAGAAAAGAGATTTATAAATATGAAGCTCCATGGTCTTTGTACAGTATGAACTGGTCCGTAAGACCGGACAAACGTTTTCGTTTGGCACTTGGCAGTTTCGTAGAGGAATATAATAATAAGGTACAAATTGTTTCATTGGACGAAGAAACTTCTGAATTTATAGCCAAAAGTACATTCGATCATCCTTATCCAACGACAAAGATTATGTGGATACCGGATAGTAAAGGTACAATTTCATTTGTATAATATATTATTTGTATTTTTAATTTGTTATATACAAGCGATTCCTTTTCTTTTTTTTTGCAGGACTATTTCCCGATCTTTTAGCAACCTCGGGAGATTATTTGAGAGTATGGAGAGCGGTAGAACCAGAAACTCGTTTGGAATGTGTTTTAAATAATAATAAAAATTCAGACTTTTGTGCGCCATTGACTTCGTTCGATTGGAACGAAGTTGATCCAAATTTAATTGGCACATCGAGCATAGACACCACCTGTACTATTTGGGGATTAGAAACGGGACAAGTTTTAGGCAGAGTAAACGTTGTTACTGGACACGTAAAAACACAATTAATAGCTCACGATAAAGAAGTATACGATATAGCATTTAGTCGTGCCGGTGGCGGAAGAGATATGTTTGCTTCGGTTGGTGCCGATGGATCCGTTAGAATGTTTGACTTAAGACATTTGGAACATTCAACTATTATTTATGAAGATCCACAACATACGCCATTACTCAGACTCGCATGGAATAAACAAGATCCTAATTATCTTGCTACCATTGCTATGGACGCATGCGAAGTTATCATTTTAGATGTTCGTGTTCCATGCACGCCAGTCGCAAGATTAAATAATCACAGGTATTTAATATATATATGTATTTTACTAAATGTACATTGCGTATATTGTTTGATTTTCAATTTATAGAGCAAGCGTTAATGGTATTGCTTGGGCACCGCACTCTTCTTGTCATATTTGTACTGCGGCGGATGATCATCAAGCATTAATTTGGGATATACAACAAATGCCTAGGGCCATAGAAGATCCGATTCTTGCTTATACAGCAGCGGAAGGAGAAGTAAATCAAATCCAATGGGGTGCTACGCAACCCGATTGGATTGCTATTTGTTACAACAAAGCGGCAGAAATTCTTAGAGTATAAAAGTATGACTTTCCGACACTTTCCTTTTTTTTTTTTTTTGTTTTTTTTTTCTATTTGTTCAATTTTTAAATTATCATTTAATTTTGGAATTTTCATTTTATCGAACTGGATGGATAAATCTTCCATTTATTTAAGATTTTTAATAACATATTATGTATATCTGTGTATGGACATACGCTACATGTAAAAAAAGAAAAAGAAGAAAAAAAAAAAAGAAAAGAAAAATAAATAAACGTATGTGCATACATTATATATACGTAACTATATAATACGGACATTGTATACATAGTATATTGTACATATGTAGTGTAAGAATTTTTTTTTTTTTTTTTTTTTTTTTTTTTTTTTTTTTTTTTTACTATATGTTATAACTCTCTAAAGAATCTTCAAATCTCTGACTGTACATTATTAATAATGTGTCCAGTCAAAATATCAATTGAATATTTCTTACTTGTGCAATTAAGGTTTATTTAGTTGTACAATGCTGTATCTTGTTATTTATTGTATATATGTCTATATAGTCCAATGTATTTATCGATATTAATTGAGGAAAAAAATATTTATCTATAGCAATTTTTTTTCATCCTTCCAAGGAGAAAAATTCTTGTATATCGTTATATAAAGTATAATTGCCATTACTTCGCAATATGTTTATAATATAGTATATTATTAATTAAGTTATTTAGCGTATTTTAAACATTTAAGAATTCATGGACGAACCGTAGCTATTCGATTACTTTTAAATATCGTATCGATATCTGTTATGAGAACTTTAACTATCGACAATATTTTTAATGTATCATTAACTATCATCATTATATTATCTTCACAAGACATTTGCATCAATGTTTTAATTGTTTGTGATTATTTAAAAGTATTTTATAATAAAAGCGTAGTATTAATTTTAGATATAAGATTTTGATACTCTAGGAGATAAACTAATATATATATATATATATATATGTATATTAGTATATATATATTAGTATATATATATATATGGCTGTCACTAAAAAATTTTTTATATATGCAATAATTCAAATTTCAATATAAAATTTCAGTAATCAGTTGAATAGTGTGTTCTCTCATTAATAACATCAATTGTTAAAATTAAAAACATTAATGGAAGTCATTCATTATAGTTTCTCGTAGACAATATATTTTATTGATTAATTTTTCAGATAGACGCATTAATTTTATTAATAAATTTGTTATATAATAATATCATTGAATTTCTAAGTAAATAGTCAAATTTTATATTTTAAAAAAGTGAAGTGATCACGTATAAGTGATAATATTAAAATGATGATAATAATGATTATTGTATCATTTAATTATAATTATAGTCTTGGAATAATGATTGTATTATGATACAATTGATTTATGTACAAAAATGCCTTAATTTATATAATTATTTTAGATCATATATACAGCATTGTATTTCACAGATTATATGAACGAATAATACAACATGATTGTGTAATATTATCGTTTTTTTTTCTTTTCTTTGACCGTAAATATGTCACAAATAATAATAATAATAACAACAACAACAACAACAACAACAACAACAACAACAATAATAATCATTCGACAAATTTATTCTACATTTTGTACATCTACTTCAATAAATAATATGAACTCTGATACAGAGCAAGCCTTTCACAGTCTAAAAATTGAGCAAATGACTGTGCATTAGTATTTTCAAAGTAACTATCTGAGGATTGTTTACATAAATACATTCTTTATATTCTTTCGAAAGCATATAATCCTTGTAATATATTCACAATATATTAATATATTGATTTATATGTGAATTATACAAGACAATGTCAAGTGAATTGCCTAACTAATACAACTTTCTTATTTGAATATCAAGATAAGAATTAAAGATTTGCATTTAGAACACACATTTTTGCTATCTTAATTAATTTTAAATGTATTATTTACGGTGTATCTTAATAAATCTTTTTTTTTCTTTCTTTCTTTTCTTTTTTTTTTTTTTTTTTTTTTTATACACTCATAAATACATACATCCATGTCACTCGTTCAAACAAATGAATAATTTAGTAAATTATAAATAGAAAATTTGTAAACAGATCATTTTTTATAAACTAAGCCTAAAAAATTTTGTTATATATTAAAATTAATTAATATTAATCTATCATTTCATACATCGTTAATTATATCCAGAGTTGTGTATTCAAAATAGATTTGGATTAATATTTTTTTAGAATTTGATAAAATAAGAGTAAGCGAAGTTGCATGAAGTTTCTTATTAGAATATCTTTGAATTCACTGAATTCATATTCTACGCAACGTTAGAATAAGCTCAGTTTCTTTTCTTTCTTTCTTTTTTTTTTTTTTCTTCTTTCAGATATATTCTTTACTATCTTGAGTATCTATTATCGCCGATGACGTATAAATGATACGTTAACAGGAGAAGACTAATTTTATTAAATACATATACTGTCTTTTTTTTTTCTACTAAATACGATTGTATCCTCAGATATAGAGTACAATGAGTTCCTCGAGGCTTCCTTCTGTTCACAAGCACTTTCATTATCGACAGAAAAAATCAAATTTGTTTTTGTTTGAAAAAGAAAATCTATCCAAATTCAAGTTAAGATTTCATCATATCTCTTTCATTTAAACAATCCTAATTAATAATAATAATAATAATAATAATAATAATAATAATAATAATAATAATAAAAAAAAAAAAATCTATGGAAGAAATTACCTTCTTCTTTTTTTTAGCACCCAACAATAATTAATTAATTAATTAATTACTTGAATAATTAATTAATAATTCAAACTTGTATATAGTTGCTTATCAAAAATATTCTTCCGGCTGATGAACATTAAGCACTATTTCATGGAATACAATTTTTTTTCTTTTTTTTTGTTTCTTTTTTTTTTTTATCGACTATGCAGAAAATAGGAGAAGAAAAAGAAGAAGAAGAGTAAAACCTTTTCTTATAAAACGCATAATTTGCTTGCAATATAATGAAGATGTAGAATCGTGCAAGCCATAGTAAGCATATTGCCCATCGCAATGGAAACGTGAACACGTCGAAATGCATTATGTATTTTGAGATAATGTGGGCAGTGCTTCAAAGGACCAGGATTATGTCGGCCAATTTCATTACCTACGCCTGCGGCTCGTTCTAAAGCATTTTTCTGAATGATCAATTGCAAAAGTGGTGGTGTAAGATACAGACGTATTAATAGTTCCAAGAAGAAAGCTCCTGACATTCCAATGACCTAAAATTTATTGTCATATTATCAATATATATATATATATATATATATATATATATATATATATATATATGTATTTATATATAATTTATTTAAAATAATATTTCTTAATTATAATATTATTCATATATTATTGTAAATATAAAATAATATTATCATACAATTTAAAATATATTATAATTATAATATAATTTTATACAAACCTGAATAGTTAATTCAGTATCCCATGTATATATCGGATGATGTTTTACGAATATGAGTAATGTGATTAAACTTAAGCATGCATTGATGGTGAAGTAACGTGGGAAGAGTACACGTTGTACCTCACCAAAGGTATGTCGTGGAAGAGCAAAATATAAGGAAAGACCTATAAACAAATAAATAATATATTGGATTGATATATCAATCAATAAAAAATATTAAGCTTAAGAAATATAAATTTTTATATTACCTGAAACAAAAGTCATCCAAACTTGTGCACCAAAATGCATGACAAAAGAAGCGAGATAAATGAAAGATGTAATTCTTGAAGAGTTAGTTACATAGATCTTGTCTCTTGATGGTACTAAGATTGATGTCACAAAGAGAACGGCTGCTAGCATGATAATGTGTGCTGGTTGAGCCGTATAAAAGAGAATTCTAATAACAAAAATATATCATTTTTGTTATTATCAATTATTATTTTCATTATAAAAATATCAATATTTCATAATTATTATATATATATATATTTAAATATCAAATTGTAATATAATCAATTGTAATATAATCAATTGTAAAATAATCAATTTGTAATTTAACTTAAATTTATTATTTCTATCATTCTATATTTGATATTTTCATTTTATTTTATTTTAATTTAACCAATCAATTAATTTATTTATTTACGATGCGTTAAGTAAGAGTTTATTTAATAATAACATAGTTCGAGTACTATTAATTTTAACTTTAGCATACTACGGCAGAACGTGGAGAATATATACATCGAATGTATACATTGAAAGGATAACAAACCACAGCTTGTGCAGATTGTAAAGGCGAGAATATTTAGCATGGCCTGAATAAGTATGTCAACCAAACATCTATCCTTATTAGACGGAGAGACGACTATTTTTAAATATAAAAAAAATAAATGGAAACCGCAAAAACAGATGTATTATTTATATGCATAAATCGTTACAAATTTTTATCCATTAAAAAAAGGAAACATTTCTTTTTTTCATTTTCAAATTCATTTAAATACAAATTTTGCCGCCGCAATCGATATAAAAGAATCGATACAAATCTCGAAGTTTCTTTTTTTTTTCAAATCGATACTCTCTTCTCTTGAAAACTTTTCGTACAGATGTTATGTATTATATATGATATTTATTTTCAAATATTAATTTTTAGACGCCACGAATTTGATTAAAGAATCAATACTAATCTCTCAATATTTTCATTTTATCATATCGTTCACAAACTTTTTACCTAACATGATTAATTTATGATAAAACAGTTAATCTGTTTTATCATCTCGAATGTCTTACCATATATCTATCGCAATAACCACATCTTCCCACGATTGTTATCATATATTAGAAATCGGTATATCGAAAGAGACGACTACGAATAAACGAATCGATATCTCTTCGATTTTACCTGTCGGGAAATAATAATAATCATTCGAATTATTCATCTTCAAAGGTAAAATATTCTTCTCTTCTTTTTTTTTTCTTCTTTCATTTTAAACAATCTTTTTGTCTCTATTGTTTCTTATTTATTTATTAATTTTTTTTTTTTTTTAAATAATTATGAATTCATGATCATAATACTTTTAATTCTTTTACTTTATCACTTTAAAACGAAAAATATATGTATTTTAAAAGAAACGTTCGAAATAACTTTTGTAATAGCAGCTTGAAAAAATGTTATATATATATATATATATATATATATATATATATATATACACATACACAAACTTAATTTTATTTTTGCTTACAAGGCACGTGTAAGAAAGTGATGAAATTATTTTTTTTTCAGCTTGTTACTCTCTTCTAAATGATATTTAACTACGTTTCTGCGAACTTTGCTCAAGTAACAGCCATCGTAATACATAGGTATCTTTTGCTATATATATGTATGTGTGTGTATCATTCAAATAAAAGTGTGTATAAACGTAACGGATCTTATTAGCGGATTTTGCTTGCTTGGAACTAGGCCAATTCATGTCTCTCCAATGATGCGTAAAAATGTTCTATGATTGCGTAATTTATTATCTATCTAACCATTATTATATTCCAACACACACGTATATGTATTTTATGTATTTTTTTTCTTTAAATTATTAATATAGAAATTTTTAAGTGGTTGGAAAATTTCTTTAGAAATTTGTTAACCTCTTAAAAAAAAAAAAAAAAAAAAAAAACCGTGATACAAAAATAAAAGAAAGAAAAGAAAAAGAAATATCTATAAACAATATCCATTGTGTAATCATCGTAAATTTAAAAGTTGTTTATTTGATCTTATTGAAAAATTCTTTTTATCATTAAAATATCGAATCGATTAACCTCGAATTTCATTTCCTGCTTAAATGTCCGATAATTGGGCAAGACTGTCGTGTGACGTAACGATAAGGGAAATAGACTCTACATACATGTGTGTGTGTAACGATAAGGGAAATAGACGCAATATATATATATATATTATCTAACAGATTTATTTTTCGAATATATACATACATATATATATATATGTATATATCTCTATATGAAGCAGATTATTCGGAAAGTGCCTTGAACTATGATTAAAATGTGTGTATGTCCGTATATATATATATATTTTATATGTATCTATATGTATATAATTTTTTTAATATCTGTAAGCTCTGAGAAATATATACGTCAATAATGATTGTATCTTTTTTCTCTTTTGTATGCTTAATTTTTAGTGTAAATAGATAACTCGTAATTATTTATTAAAATTAGACACATAATAGAGTAATAAAAATTTCTCTCTCTCTCTCTCTCTCTCTCTCTCTCTCTCTCTCTCACTCTCACTCTCTCTCTTTCTCTATGTATATATATATGTATAATTTTTTTTATTTAGTTTACTTTAGTGTTATTTGATCGATAATCTAGATTAACCTCATTTAAGGTTAAAATAAATCTGATCAAATACCATTTATATTTAATAAATATTACATAATATATATTATAAATAAACGATAAATATATGTATATATGTACAACTTCCTTCCCCTCCCCATACATACATATATATCGGGAAGATTTGAACGAATGATTTACAATGACGTTAAAATATTTCATCTATTGATTAAATTCTCTTTTTTACTTATCATATCATAAATGTGCTAAGAATATGCAATTTTTTTCCTGATGTGTTAAGAGAGGAGAAGTGATAGAGATGGAGATAGAGAGATATAAAAATCGTCACGAAAGAAATAATAACATTAAAGAAAAAAGTCATGAATCATAATTTACTTTAATGGAATATTTCTCATATCACACATACATACGTACATATATAAATACACACACATATATATATATACGCACACACAGACGATATACGTGATCTTCGATGAAAAACCTGGGTTTCTACAATCGGAATGATTTTAATTCTTTTTCTCTGATAAAAGGAAGAAGAAAAAATATAAAATCTCTTAAAGAGTCGAATCATTATTTGACGAGTTTCAATTTGTTGATCTCGTTTCTCGTTCAACAATACGAATTTGATAAGACACCATTGTGTATATATGTGTATAACCTATAAAGTGTAAGAGAAAAGTGAATGTGAAAAGAGAGAGAGAGAGAAAGGGAGAGAAACAGAGAGACAGAAAAGAGATACAATCCATACCACCTATCTATGTAAATAACCTATAAAGTGTGTAAGAAAACAAAGAGAGAGAAAGAGAGAACGTGCATATACATGTGTGTATATGTGTGTGTGTGTGTGAGAAAGAGAGAGAGAAGAGAGAAAAAGAGAGTGGACCTTGGCTCGAAATTTAAAAATCATTCATCAGATATTCTACGTATTTTACTGAGCTACGTAGGTAGGTCGTAATCATATAATAGAGAATCGCCAATTCCCTTACATCCGTTATTTACGGAACGTGAACGAAGGACAGGAAAGAAAAAAGATAATAACTTTTACATACCAGACAAGCTTAAGGATTTAATTTTAAAAGATTGCAAAGAAAAACTCAATTGAAGAATGTCGATATAATAATCATTTGATATTAATTGAAAATATAATTAGAAAGTATTAATTATGTAGAGAATGTGCATTTATGATTCAGTGATTCTCAGTTCTTTTCCTTCCTTTCTTCCTTCCTTTCTTCATTTCTATTGGTCGTTGCGTATATATATATATATATTTTTTTTTTTTTAATATTTAAATTTTTATTAAAATATTTATATAAATCTTTCTGGATATATGCAATTTCTTTTTATTTATCCTCTTTTTTCTTTATTTAAATATTAATAGAAAATATTAAATTAAGACGAAAATGCGTTCGGATTTAGTGATTCTCAATCCTTTCGAATCGAACATTCTTATTGGTCATTATACATATAAGTTTTAATTTACAAATTTTTATCGAAAAAATAATTATAAATCTTCCTGAATATATCATTTCATTTTCTTCAAATATTAATACAAGATATTATATTATGTAGAAAATATATTTGACGCCTCCTAATCTTTCCGAATCAAATCACAAATCGAGACCTTTTTGTTTATTGGTTAGTACGCATATTACATAAACTTTAATATTCAATTTTTAATCGAAAAAATTGATATAAAAATCTTCCCGAATACAGATAACTTTCCTTTTATTTAAATATTAACACAATGATTAAAAACGAATAAGTAAATAAACAATTCGTTTAGATCAGTGCTTCTCAATCTTGTCGGAAATGAAACGAAATCGAATCTTCTCATTGGTCAGATTACAGAGCAGCAGAGGACATGCACAAGTTACCTTGCATATTTTCTTTCGCTTTAATATTCAAATTTTAATAAGAAAAGAAGTTCTCCAGACATAATCCTCGATTATGCACTTTTATTTCCTTCTCTCTAAATTTTCTCCTTTTCTTTTTTTTGCACTAGATCACCAAGATAAAGTTTCTCACGTTATTGCATCGTATCGATTTGAAAAAAAAAAAAAAGAAAAAGAAAAAAAATTAATGTGGGCTAATGAGAATTGAATATCATTCCCATATACATATATATATATATACTTATATATATATATACATATATATTCGAATATATATATATTATATATCGAGTTATCAAGAGCAACGGGGAAACGTGCAAGACGACACGCAACCCATCGTTTAGATTGCATACACCCATACATATATATACACTTGCAATCTTGATTTAAGCATCGATCAAACGTCTAGCATGTATATATATATATATATATGCATACGCTTTGAATACGTGAGAGAGCTATGTCCATAGACACACATACACATGTACGTTCACGCCTGAACGCGTAGTGATACACTACGTTACAGTGTGAAGAAGAAGAGACATGGAGGACACGAAGAGAGATTGCTTGGAATGAACTAAATGCTTTGCTACTATTTCTATTTCTCGTCTCATATTTATTTCCTCATTCATTAAATTCTAATCATTTCAATAAAAAAAATATCCAATCAAAAATTGTAAATAAAACAAAATCATTGTGACAATAAATGAATGAATCAAATGAAAAAAAAAAAAAAAAGAAAAAAAAAAGAAAAATAATAAAAAAATTAAAAAATAATAAAGAATAAAATACGAATAATTTTATTCTATCGAGAATTGTAAAGAAGAAGAAAAAAAAAAGAAAAAGGGAAAGAAAATAAACAAATAAATAAATAATGACTCATAAGAAAGAATGAGTGTAAAATAAATACTATCGTTATGTATTTCATTCATAAGAGGATTATTAACCTCCGTTCATTCGTATTCCAAGAGTTATGTGAAATGTAAATATACATTCTCGTTTTTTTTTCCTTCTTTTTTCCTTTTTTCCTTCATTTATACAAAAGTTCAAGATACACTTCGGGTCCAATTACTATTACACGAACATACCGATAATATTAATCGAGGTAAGGCAATTAATTATATACATCAATAAATACATTTATGTGAATGGTAAATTGTCGATCATCAATATTATGATTTATTTACCGACTGGTATTTTACTTTTTTGCGCGGGAAAATGTTATTATTCAAAATAGATCGAAAAAAAATTTTTCCACAAATAATAAAATGAGAAAAATTTTTTTCTGCTGCTAATGTAACAGAAAATTTGTTAAGTTTTATAAATACATTTTACAAAGTGGATGTGAATGACAATGATGAATGGCGAACGAAAAAGACGAATAGTCTTTTTTTTTTTTTTTTTTTTTTTTTTTTTTTTTTTTTTTATAGTTAATAATTCTCCTATGAATTTCTATGTCCACAAGAATGCAAGGTGACCTATCCATCAGGCGAGCATTAAACTTACTTTCTAGTAATGATTTCGGCAACGTGAGTCTACTGCCATTTTGTTTTCTTAATTAAAATTAAAAGATTAAAAGTAACATGAGAATAATATCCTTCGTAAAAAGTTAATTAATGATACTTTATAAATATGAAAAAAAAGAAAAAAAAAGAAAAGAAACGATTTCTTTTAATATAACATTGATATCGATCATTATCGTCATCGCAATCATTGTTACTCGGTTACGAAATCATGATAATAATAATAATAATAATAATAATAATAATAATAATAATAATAATAATAATAATAATAATAATAACGTGAAGAACGTGCATATACAATAATACTTACTTAAAAATTTTACTTCTCTGTACAGTCTCGTAATATCTCGACAGGACATTAATAAATACGCTGTATTTGATGGTACTAGCAGTAAGGATATCGTCGGTTATATCAGGTGAAAAAAATTGATCGACTCTACGACGTTCTTGAATAACTTGAAGTTCTCTAGCAATCATCTCATCGTGAATCTTCATATATTTTTCTTTGGCCTTTTTAAGTTTATTATTATTTTGCCGCTGAGTATTATTTTCTTCCTGTCGTATTTCCATCGGATTGAATGTTTCGTTACCGGCCAATGTACGGACGCACATTTTTTTATTTTTTTTTTTTCTTCTTTTTCTTTATTTTTCTTCTTTCGTAAACGACAACGACAACGGCGACGACGACGAAGACGACGACGACGACGACGACGACGACAACAACAACAACAACGAGGACGACGAGGATGAGGAAATTATACGAGGACGTGAAAAATTTCTAACGTATAATTTTTGTATTTAATAACGTTTGATCGATGACAGACACTTCTCGAAAAATATTTCAAAGCACGCATATGTTTGTCTATCGTTCTTTCGTAGAAATACCGATTCTACCGAATAACCTCTCCTCTCGTCCGGGTTTACCGCTGCAGAGTGCGCTGCTCTGCCACTCGCGCTCCACTTTTTATCTCGCCCCACCACCTCGCACAACTCGCGGAACCAATCAGAATCCTCGAACGAATCGAGAGGGATGAGCCGCCGTTCGATGAACCGTCCGTCAACCGTCTTCCCAGTCTACTCTTTCCTTTTCACACGCGAGGGATGACTTAGGTAATTCCCTTGTTCTTTTTTTCTTTTCTTTTCTTTTCTTTTCTTTTCTTTTCTTTTCTTTTCTTTTCTTACATTTTTACTTACAAAATCTTGATTCACCTTGATCGTATCAAAACAAATCCAAGCAACAACGTTATCCCTTTCAAATGCAATATTTATTTGATTGATCGACAAATCGTTTATCTTTTTTTTTTATTTTCTTTTTTCTTTTTTTTTCTCTGTCTCTTTTCATTCCAAAAATGTTGTTATTTATACGTATGCACATGTGTTGTTTTGGCGTTCGCGGTCATTCGCATATTCTCTATACTCCACCACGAATTCAAACGATTTTTCGTATATATTTATAACTATATATATATATATATATATATGTATGTATGTATGTACATATATCCGGCGAACATATTTAGCACGAATAGAAGTTAACGTACCTTTTCGAGTGTCTCTTCTAATTTTATTCTATTTTATTAACCGAGACAACGTGAGACAACACATCGCTACTACTATTACGATTAACCTCATTACATATACGTTAGAGGTTATATATTTTCTTATTTTATAATTGACTCCTTTTAGGGTGCCAGTTTTGGCGGGAATTTTTAACCGACCGGTTTCTCTCCTTCGAAAGATACGATCCTGTTCTGCCAGCGGGGATTTATTAATGCATTCGAAAGAGAGTAAAAAAAGAAAAAAAAAAAAGAAAATAAAGAAAAGGGAAGATATTCCATACACGTTTGTTTCACTCGCGAAGCACGTTCTACGGAATAGGAAAAAAAAAAGAAAAAAGTACAAATGGAATATGTATGGATGTTCCCCTAAAAAAAATGATTGAAGAATCCTCTTATAATTTTTGTAAGTTTCTTTAACGATTGGGATTCCGACCACGTGAATCAATCAAATTGTTAGAAAAAAAAATAATGTTTTTTTTTTTGTTTAAATAAAGTAACCCTCTATAAGAGAAATATTAATAAACACATTTACATTTTATTTTAAATTTCTTTACCGACAGGGTTCTACTACGTGAATCGATCTAATCGCTAAAAAAAAAAAAATTATTGATTTAATTTATATGTACATATAAAATGACAGATACGTACGTACAATGATTTATTGGAAATTTTAATAAATCCACGTGTTAGAAAAATATTCCTTTTTCTTTTCTTTTTTCTTTTTTCTTTTTTCTTCCCCCCAAAGAAAATCATCGTCTCAAACTTATTACGTTTAGATTAATAAGTAGAACAAAAAATTGTGTTGTCATTAAATTTCCGATAGAAAAAAAATTATATGAGAGAAATAATGCTTCATAAAGAAGGAAAAAAGAAATAAAGAAAGACAGATACACAGAGAGAGAGAGAGAGAGAAAGAGATAAAAAAGAGACTTATGTGAAAATACGTAATCCTCTTCTTGGAACAGCATATGCACACAATTGTATGAATATATGAGTACTGCATCATCGGTCTCTATATCAGACCTCTTATGTATATACAAGACCTGTACTCACATAAATGTACGTACATACATATGTACATACATACAACACCATACATTTCAATTTATATATATATATATATATATATATATATATATATAAATAATCAAATACATGTACTGACCAAATATGCCTGTGTATCTCGAGTTAAAAGCGGTCGTTTTACAAGTGTAAAGGCTATCTACGTGATCCTTTACAATGAAAGAAGTTACATTCCTTGACGCTTCGTGGAATGTAGCCGAACATCTATTTCTCTTAATCTTGTTCTTACGAGAGATCAACACACAATTTCTTTCGTAATAATACTAATAGTTAATATCTAACTTGTTTTACAATGATTCACGAAAATATCCAAAATTCTTTATCATACGATTTTTAATTATAATTTAATCATTCAACAATTTCTATGATAATTTTAATTACTGTATTTTTTCTTTTTTTTTTTTTTTCCACAAATCTTTAGTATTATATATATGATGAATATAGAAAAGATTAGAAAAGATATAGGATGTGTGACTAAAGTCAAGTATGCAGGGTACGTAACAAATTTTAAAACATAAATCATAGAAAAAGTTGCATGACAAGTTAAGAAATCGACAAATAGTTATGAATACGTTGTCGACGTTTTCATTTATTCGCGTTTTTTTTATTATTCCTATTATTTTCACGATCTCTTTTACATAATAATTAAGAAAGTTTTTCTTAATTGGCAAACGATTAGAAATAATTGTATCGATTATGATATTATTAACAAAAGAAAAAACAAAATAAAAAAAAAATTAAATATAAATGAAAACTCCGAAGTCGATTTTATAGTTATCAAGAAGTAGCTAATTAATTAAATTCTCTCTTACATTATCGTATCTAATTATTAATTTTCGTTAGAAAATCCTATCTCATTTAATTATTCAATGTTTCTTTGTCGTTTGATAACTCGTTCCTCTAACATCACTCCATATATTATGAATTCAAAATAAACAGCAATGTTGTTGTTCACTTGCGAAAGTATAACTCTGTAACAACCTTCTTGTTGTGCTGATAATAAATTTTCCTTGGAGAGCCTTACACAAAGTAGGTCGAGCAATAAGAAGATTTTAATCGAGAGTAAGATTATTAATTGCCTCCTGGATATATTTTTTGTATCATATCGAGATACACATGACGATATATATATATACATATATATATATATATATATATATATATATATATATATATATATATATATTTATATATATTAATGTTGTCGAAAAAAAATGCATGTCGGAAAATTTATTGCAATGTTTATACAGAACATGCATTCACATACATTTTTTTTTTTAAGCATGAATTCTTATTACATTAGAGCATGAAATCACATACATTGTATTTTTTTTATCTTTTTCCTTTTTTTTTTTTTTTTTTTTTTTTTTTTTTTTCACAACTACATCGTTTTAAATTGTAGCGACGATAATGGAAAAATAACGTATACAAATAAACTATGAATAGTATGATCACCCATCTGCTTAGCTATAAGTGATCTATGAAATATAAAAGTTAATGGTGTAAACTCTTCTTAGCTCTGATCCATCGCGTTAGTTTCATTCACGTTATTGCCAGTACAGTCTTTCTGAATGATTTCAAATAATGGTTGTAATTCTGGTGTCGTCTTGATTTGTGATACGAATTCGCTTAATGATGGATTTTTGTCTGGAAAAAAAAAGAAAAAAAAAAAAAAAAGAAGAAGAAGAAAAGAAATTAAACAATTACATACATATATTGTCTCCATGTTTTGACATCGTACGAGATCACATTTATATATATATATATTTTTTTTATAATTATACATACCTGCATCTGGTATAGTAAGTAACGCAGCAACAGCTCTAAGTGCAGAACGTTTTAATTCATCCTGTTTTTCATACTCTTGCTTAACCGAATTAGCTTTGACCTTCATAGTACAAGTGCTCTTTAATGGTTCAACCAATCGTTCCAACCCTACAAGTAAAAAATAATACAATTTTTATACAATATTATTTCTAAATTATATTATGTAAAAAAACCTTACTCTGTAAAACTGCTGTTGGGCATAACTGTGCTAAACGAGCGGTCATTAAATAAGTTAACATCTTTATATCATAATGATCTCTGAGACCATTTTCAACATGATTTAAGAATTCAAAGACATCTAATCGATCAAGACAAGAGTCTAATAATGTGTACATGCATTCAAATGCTGCTTTCCTTAAATCCAAACCATCATCTACTGTATGTTTGAACGGACCCATTTCTACTTCTCTGATCAGTTCTTTCTGTATATGAAAAAAAAGAGAAAAAAAAATTATAATAAAAATTATAATATATAATCTGTTAATTTTTATTGAAAATATATTTGTTTTTTTTTTTTGTTCTTTGTTATACCTTTATTTTGGTTTCGGTGTAAAGATGTGGCAGCACGGAATCTAATAAATCTCTGATCAACATAGGCTTGTTATGTGCTGCTGAATTGAAAGCAACTAATGCTACCCTTCGAACATTTAAATCAGGATCTTCCAAAGCAACCAAAAAGTTTTCCATACATTGTTTCAACATAGAATCGATTGGTTGAGGCTTTAAAAATACGTACTTAATTATATGGAAATATTTAATAATTCGATAACGATAAAAATGACAAATAACATTTTTACCTGATCTGAAATAGTGAATTTAACAGCTGTGACTGTAGTTGTTCTCATAAGTGCGGAGGGTGATTTTAATGATTCTTGTAAAGTAGGTAATAATCTAGCTGGATCGATTAAAGTGAGCTTTCCAAGACACTCCGCGACGACATTACGAGTTCCTTCTTCTGTACATTCACAATGTCTGTATAAAAGCATCCATATGGATGGTACGAAATTTTGTAAATGCGATACACCAGAAGGACTTGCAGATTGACAAGCAATGATCTGTAGAAAAAAAAAAAAAGAAAAAAAAAAAAAGAAAAAAAAAAGAGAGAAAGAAAATAACTCGTTAACATTCGACGAAGACATTATTTATTATATTTAAATGCAATTAACATACCTCCTTTAAAGAATGTAAAAGAAGATATTGACGTTTCGGTTGTGCCTCTATTTCTTTCAACACAAACGGTAAATATTCTGGAAGATTACCAACCGCTATGTTCCCTAAGGTATAGCTAGCTGCCGATTTGACTTCTTCCGAATGAGACGAGAAAGAGTTCAATATAATGTGTTTCAATGAATTTATTCCACTTAAGTCTCTATAAAGAATATGCAAAAAAAAAAAAAAAAAAAAAAAAAATAGATAACAAACGAGTATTTCTTTTAGAGAGAAAAAAAAAAAAAAGAAAAGAAAAAGAAGAAACATTTCCTTCTTATTTTGACTTACACATGTTTACCAATCTCTCCAATAACCAGCAATGCAAAAATGTGTTGTGCATCGCTCTGTGGATTTTGAACATCCTTTAGAAATTGTTCAACTACAGCTTGTGCTTCCTGTTGACAAGTAATTGTCAAGGCAGCAGCACACTTTGCTAATGAATGATAAGCTTGCTTATGTAGAACTGATTGATTAACCGGTGCAACTAACATCGAAAGCAATTCACGATAACCAAGACCCGGTATATCGGCTTGAACCAATGCTTGGAAAAACTCAAGCATAGAACTTAATGCAACACCTGGTAACAGTCAATTCTTTATAAGAAGATGATTTAATGAATTAAATGTTTATAATGCTTACCTTGAAGAAGTGGTGACTTTACAAGTACTAATATCTCCGGTAGAATATTATCTGATACTCTTGTCAATGAACCCGGATGTAATTTTGCAATTGTAGTTAGTAAATTAAGTGTTAACTGTGCAATATGCAGGTCAGTTTCATTTAACAGAGCAGGTAGTTCTGTTGTGACCTGGAAAAAAAAAGAAAAAAAAAAAAAAAAAAAAAAGCAAAAAGAAGATTAATTTTTATTAAATATAATAAGAGAATATTTTTCTGATATTTAATCATGTAATTTACCGTATCTAATAGATCGAAGTGTAGAGCAGAACTGTAATTGCGTACTAAAGTATCCAAAAGTGGTAAAGAACATAACTTTAAGGCTCTCTGATTTTTTCTTAAGAAAGATCCAAGAATTGGTATTGCTTCTTCCTGAGAAAAGAAAAGAAAAGAAGGGAAAAAAAAAAGAAAGAAAAGAAAGAAAGAAAAAAAAAAGAAAAAAAAAAAAGAAGAAAAAAAAAAAAGAAAATGTACACTTTCAATAACTTATCACAAATTATGTGAAAAGTTATAAAACAAACATACCATAATTGGTTTTAAATCAACTCTTAAAGGTGAAGCAGCTATACAAGTTAATGCCTTAACGGTTGTGAGGCGTGTTATTTCATTATGTAATCTATCCAAAAATATAGGAAGGCATACATGTAATTCATTGGATAATGTATCACCAAAATGTGCAAGAATTTGTCCCATACAAGCGATCGCTCTTTCTTTAACCTCTTGATCTATGTCCGCTGTTCGTAACCTCATTAATGTACAGTGATAAATGTCAGCAGACAAAGGGGTAAAATTGTAATAACATTGTTTACCTGGTAGAAAGAGAAAAATATCATTATGAGAGTTTTACTTGTTCATAAGAATTTTTAATTATCTAAATAATTTTTACTTACCATGAGGCCTAATAACTTGTACAAGCTGTTGTAAAACTAATAGTGCTTCCGCAGTGATTTTATAAAAGGGATCTCCTACTGCTGATATAATAGGAGGAGCCAAAACAGTCATGTGAGCATGGAATGCTTCTGGTTGATGAGTTATCAAAAGTGTATGTACAAAGGCTAATGTATCGATCTTCATGTTAGAAGAAGAATTTTTTTCTCCTAAAGAATACTGTATGCCCGGTATTAATGCAGGTATATGATTCGTTAAAGCACCAGGTAATACAAGAACTAATTCTTTGAGCAAAGAAAAACAATCTTGTCGAGTTTTAATGCTTTTTTCTTTCATCTGACGATGTACAGCTTTGACTATTAAGGGTACTTGTTGTTGCAACAAGGATATAGGACTACCGTCATCGTCTTCCATTGCATCTGGATCAAGTGGCACACCAGTTGCCGGTCTTGTTTGTCTCAACAAAGCAACATAAGCATGGAAAATGTCTGACTTTACATTTTCCTCCCTCTCTATAATCATCAAAGAATATTATTCAAATTTCATTGAAAAGAAAAACTATTTATTGACTTTTAATATATAATTTTTTTTCTTAAAAATGTTTACCTTTGAATCTAGAAATTAATGCTGGAGATACAACTTTATAAAGTTCTGGCAGTAGTTCTCTTCTACTAGATACTACAGCTTCCAAGCATTTTGCAGCTGCTCTACGTACTTTCCAACTCATGTCATCGTCATCTGAGTATTCATCTTCCGCATCATCCTCCCCATCTTCTTCTACTTCCATAACAACTCCTTCTCCGTCAGAGAGATCGTTCATATCGTCATCGTAATTGTAATTTGGATCATATGTAATATATACTAAACAAATTTTTATGATCTAAAAAACGAAAGTAATATGAAATTTTTTAGTATAACGATAAGAAAAAAAAAAAAAATAATTATCACCTTGTCTTAAATACCTGATTAATATGTGGTGTTATTTCTTTAGGGCATCTATATACAAAAGCTTCAAATGCCTGTAAACAATATTCTCTAAGTTCATCATCGTCCTCGTTACTATATCCTACTATCAATGGCATAACTCGTTCTATTTGTTCACCGAACCTATGTCCCGCTTGACGACTATGATGATAAAGGAATTCATAAGAATTATAAAATATCTTTTTTTTTGTATTATATATATAATAAATAAATAGAAGTACGCTATTTACCAAATCGATGCAATACACTGTATATATGTTCTGATAACATTTTTTGCCGTTTGCGTTGAAAGTCCATCTAGTAAATGGTCCAAGAGTTTGTTGTATAAATAATTATTGCTCGACGTTAAGAGATGACTCAAAGCTACTATGGTACGTTTACGAACTGCTTGACGTGGGGAGGAAAGCTGTGGTAGTAATGCAGTTAAGATAGTCGAATGAAATGTCACTAATAAAGCTCCAAATCGGGAAAGCAAATCGGCAACAATATCAAGAGCCTCCAGTTGAACGGACACGTCCTCTTGCTGAAGTAAAACTTGGAGTATAGTATAAATAATGGTTTTTTTTTCTCTTTTTTTTCTTCCTTTTTCAAGGAAAATAAATAAATAAATAAATAAATATGAAATAATACATACCTTCTCAATAGCACTACTTAATCTTCCTGTAATGCGCTTACATACATTAGCAACGAGTGCACTGGATCCTAAAGGAAGTTCGGAAATAACAGTCTTCAAACCAATACTGGAAATATCCCTTAGCTGTTCTTTATCGGATACCATATTACTACATAAAGCATCCACAATAATTTCTACTTGGTATTCCTTTACTTTATTGACTAGTGGACCTAAACTAAAATTTTTAATACTTCCGTAATCTCATGATTCGTACAAATATTATATCTTCTCAAAATAAAAAATAAAAAAAGAAAAAAAAAATGATTAATAAAATAATATACCATTTCACAGCAAGATTCTGTACTTCTCCATTTTTGTCTTCTAATAATTTAAGTAACATCTTTACGACCTTACGTTCGGAATCATCATCCAATTTGATACTATCCTTTTGTAATTCGCTCATCAGATCATTCGTTGCCATAAATCTAAAATCTTTATCACTGGACGTCATCTGAGAAAAAAAAATATTTATGAAGTAAGATAATAGAAAAGAAATGACAATAATACATTAAAATAAAAATCACAAAATTCTTATAAATCAAATAATATACATGAATATTTGTATAAAAGAAAAGCAATCTAATCTGATTTAAATCAATAGGATTCCTTTAGAAAGTGGTAAAAAAAGTGAGGTTAACTTCCGAACGAAGTCAACAATAAACATAATTTTTCAACAACAATTTACAAATAAATCAAATTTTTTGTTAGATTTTATTAAAATAAATGTACGTTTACCTTTTCCAATAAATTTGCTATTTGATAAGATACGCTGGCCATGATTGCAAAATTGTCTTCACAGCCGGTTGAATTGTCGTTGTGATTTCTTTTAAAATGAAACGAAAAGGAAAGAAAATGATGTATATATATATATATGTATATATCTACATATATATGTATATATATGTATATATATATATATATATATATATATATATATATTACGTTTTCGTCGACGCGATAATAAATTTTTTTTACTTTACTTTTTTTTTTTCTTTCTTTGTTTATCCGAGATATTACATCCACTTTTGGTGAGATTAATTTTGTATCAAACTACAAGAACAGTAACATCGTCTCAAGTGATGCGAATTAACTCTGTGAATACGACAATAAAATTTTTCTTATATATTTCACTCTTGTGTTCCGAAACTTATTTCAAATGTATATTAACAATCTATACGAGTTTACACGTTGAGAATTGAAATTGAATTGAATGATGTTGCTTTTAATTTTTGGTCACTTATGCACATTTATGACGTGCATTATATCTACGTGAAAACTGCATTCCCCCAGCTTACGAGTATCATTATTGGTAAAATACTGGGGGAAAAATGTTCCTCCCCACCACCATATATTGTATAGGTAATTTGTCTATGAATAAAACTTCCAAGATAGAAAATACACTAGTATTATTTGTCAAGATTCTAGATTTTCATCTTCATAAAAATAATAATCGATTATGTAAAAAAAAAATGTTAACGTGGATAATAAAAGTAATATAAAATAAAATAAAATGAATAAAATGTTAACACAGTGCTTTAAAAATTATTCATAATATAATACAAATATTAATAATTAAACATATAAATTCAAAGCTTATACATATTTAGATTATTACTGAATTAAAATTAAAATATACTTATCATAAAATTAAATTGTTAAGTCATTTTCTTTTGTTTTTTGATCACTTAAATCCTTATCAATTTTTTGTCTAAGACTAAAAATATTGTAAGTTTTAATTAAATCTGAAATATCTTTGAATTAAATGTAATAAAATTTTTTCTATATTATTTAATAACAATAATGAATTCTTTAATTTTGATCAGTATCAATCTCAATGGAGGTATCATTTGTATTATTTTCCTCATTTTCATTACTCTGCCAAAATAATTATTTATATTAAAAATATCTGTGTGTTATATATATATATATATACTTATTTATTTTATATTTACTTTTGATGAGACATCACGTTCCTTAGTAACATTTTGATTCATAAAATTTGTGATTGGTTTTTGCCACTCTGGAGTTTCTCTTGGATGATAAGGATTTCCACCAGAATAACTTTTTCCTAAAAATAAAATGATATTATAATAGAAGTAATATCTTTCAAAGGAAACTTGACAAATATTTATTACCTTTGCCATTTCCTGATGTTTTTTTTGCGCCTGTTGTACTTGCAACTTTGTGTGGTGCTTTAGCACCAACAGCTAAAATATAAAGTAAACAAATAAAATCATATGATCATATTAACATAATTTTTTGATTAATTAAAGTATATTACTTCATAAAGTTAAATGCTTTGTAATGTAAGTGAACTAAAAAAAAAAAAAAGAAAAAAAGAAAAAAAGAAACAGAAAGTAAATGATTATTATTCATAATTATTTATTACCAAAAAGAAATCTTTACCTTTTGTAGGTACTCGATCTGCTTTGGTTCGGACCATACTTAAAATAATATATTTAAATTTGATAAATCCTTGTTTTGAAAGGTCTTTGTTTAAATTGAAAGAGGCTTTGCGTATGCTGTAAAATCACACAGTACAATGTTTGAAAATGTACAAATATAATGGTACCAACTTTAAAGGTAAAATTATAAATGTAAAAAATTCTATAACGTATTTGAGAAAGTTACATTTTTGAAAATTTCAAATAACAGAACATTTGTCTATAATGACAACATAATTCCCGCGCAATTGACAACTGACATGGCGCCATTCTTATATCCACACGATCATTGGCTGATTATAACATATATATATGTACACACATATATATATATAGGTTATACCGGTATAAAGAGTAAAACGTTGTCACGTTTAAGAGTATGTTTATTAGATGTAAAAGTGTTTATTAAAGATAAGTTGAATTAGTGAATTTAGAAAATGTCAGAACGTAATAGAAAAAATTATCCAGGATTATTGATAGGACGAATGTTCATAGCTATTACATTGAACATCACACTACAAATCTTCCTTTTGTGCTTATTGATATTAATTACAAATATTAACACAAATGTTAAATTATGGCTACAGAATACTTGGGAGACTATAATTTCCTTAAAATTACGAATACATTTTTTTGTATTCGTAGCATTTCTACAAGGAATTATTTATTGCAATAATTATTTACATCGTCAGCCGTACTTAAAGAATAGATTCTTAAAAATTCAACATATTTTCACCGGACAAAATTTATTAAGAGGATTGCTCTGTATCTTGATGGGATGTAATTTAGTATGGTTACATTTGTCATTGAAGAAAGGTAATCATAATTTATTGATTGATAATTGTGATACACTTTACGGATCATGCCTAATAGAAGAACATTATTTTCTATTACTTGGCGGAATGTGGACTGGATTTTATTTCTTTCTAACTACGAGTTTATCCAATCAACGATATTTTCAATTTTCTATAATACCAATGACAAAATTTTCCAAATTTAGAAAAGGTATTTATTCCATGCTATCCACGATAACGTCCATTTCATTGTGGCCTGTTATCTATTTTATAATTGGATATTATTTATTGGGATCCTATATGCGTGACTTTATACTGTCCATTACGTCCGCACAAATAGAAACAAAGCCATTAGATAATTTTCCACAATTGTTAAATGTATCCTTAACAATGTATTTGTGGCTATATCAATCGACCTTGATATTTACAAGTAATACTACGATTTTATTATTAGAAGTATTTCTAACAGAATGGATACCTTTAGAAATTCAACCAAATAATAATATATTTGATAGTCACATTTCAACGATAACATTGGCTGATGTTTTATCCATGGATAATATACCTATGATACAACATTTGGGATATTTAGATCTTGTTACTTTGGCCGAAAAGCAAGAAACAAGAAGAAGAATATTATTTACATTGAGTCAACCTGGTGGTCATCCTTATAATTGGAATTGTATTATTGAAAAGTCCCTGAACTTCATAAACAAATTTTCCGATGAGCTTAATGCAATTACTTTAAAAGCGAAGGAACAACAATTTGCATCTTCTACCTCTACGATTACAACTTCAATTTCATCGAATTTGTCTGCATTTAAAAGTGAATATACGTATAATATGCGTAAATTGGTAACAGACACAATACCATCTGCAAATGAAAGCTGTGTCTCTAAATCTCCTGAAATTAAATCTTTAACGTATAAATATATAAAAACCAAATGGGACTTGATGATCTCTTATTTTCTTTCAAAACCACTTATTTATTATGTTTTTGGCGAACAAGATGAGCTCAAGATTGAATACGCTTTATTTAATGCGCAAGCTGTAATATGGGCAGCAGAAGCTATATCATCTTTGGCAATTGTATCTTTGAAGGAAGACTCTTATGGAATTGTACAAAAAGATCTACCGGATATATTTCATGCACTGTTAGCATTAAAGCTTACTTTAGATAAATTGTATAAGTCTAATATATTAATGAAAAAATCTCAGAATAGCGATAGATGTATCAAACAGATGTTTAATTCATTAAGAAGTGCAAGTAAACGTAGTTTGTACAGAATTACAACGGGTTTTGAAAATTACATTAATGATTTGAAACTTGAATCTACAATGATAGAACATTTACAACCTTTTCTTAATTACAAAGAATAATATATATATAATATTTCTATGATCTTTTTATTTTATAGAACTGTAATAAAAATAACAAATACTATGGTATATTTGTATTTACATTGCGCGTTACATTTTTGATGATTATATACATTTAACAAAGGACTTTTTTTTTGTTTATTTTTTTCGAACAATTTTACAAAGGAAAAAAAAAAAAAAAAAAAATAAATACAAATTTCTTAAATTTTATTTATATTACATTTTTTTAATAGTCTGTACAACACTAAGATTATAGAATAATTTTTCTCTAAGTATAAACCAGTTTTTCGATTGTAAATCTTCTATTTTTTCTAAGTTATCTCTCAATTCCTCAATTTCAGATATTGTTTGACCATGCCATTTTAAAAATACTGCTAGATATGCTTGCGTCAATTCGAAATCAATTTTACGTTCCATCATATAACACAAGACTTTCATAAATTGAAGTAACAATAATTTTGTACTATTTTCTTCCGAGGAAAGAGATTGAATTTCGAAGTCAACGGAACTTGGGCTCATAGATTTTAATTTATTTATAACATCTAAAAAATTTTCATTTGATGCAGTAGAATATAATAATTTGGCAAATATTGTTAAATTTTGAAAATCTTTATGAGATCGTAATTTTTCAGCGTCCATAGGATCTTTTAAATCTGAAAAATCAAATTTAATATCTAACGAGGGAATAGTTGGTAAAAAGAAGGGTGCCTTTTCTGGAGCTTTAGGTGGCTCCTTAGGTTTGTTTCTTTTCTTAACTATATCTATGTTAAGCAAATTTAACCATCTGGATTGTGCCAAAGCGGATATCGTAATTAGATTTTCATTAAGCTGTTCCGGAGAAATATATTCTGATTCATCTTCAATAACGTCATCGTCATCTTGTCGATTAACTTCCACTATAGAACTAGGAAAATTAATTATAGGTATTACATCCTCTTCCCTTATAGCTTTTAAGGATACATGAGAATAAATCGTACGATTTGACCACAAATATATTCCCAAATTACACATATGAGATGTGACAAGAAATTCTCCAGTAGGAGAAAAATGTAAAGATATACACGCATCTGGAACCTAAATGTATTATACAATTATAAAATATATTTATGTATAAATGAAATATATTTAATCAAAATAATCGGGCCTACGACCGATAATAATATTATAGAAACTTACTTGAAATACATCTATTAAATGTGAAGATAAAATATCCCAAGTCCTTATTGTACAATCCATAGAAGATGTGATTAACCATCTTGCATCTGGACTGAATGATGCATCTGTCAATTGTCCTTTATGTCCGTGAAAATGTCTCATTACTTTTTTAGTATCTAAATCAATTAAAATCACTGAGAAATCTTCCAATGCAACGGCCATGAAAGTACTTTCATTGTGATACCGTAACCATTCTATCGATTCAGGTAGCGTTATTATAGTCCTTGGTCCTGTATCTTTAATTTTACATATAACATTTAATTTTGAAATAAAAATGATATAATAAATGGAACAACAATAAACCGATAAAAAATAATTCTATTATGATTTATTTACCATTTTTAGATTTAAAGTTCCAAAATTTTATAAAGCAATCCCTTCCAGCTGTAATAACGGTTTGATTCAAAGCGTCTACTATTACACCTTTTACTGAACCTTTATGCGCTTCACTTTCATTGCCATAACTGGCTCTATGAATACCTGATTGTACATTAAATCGATCTACATGACCAGTATTATATCCAATAACAACGAAATTACCACATTTTGTAAGGCACAAACAAGTTGCTACAGCATTACGATTATTTTTAAATCTTTCTGGTAATAATTTATGATTATCCATCTTTAATAAATCATAAGACCATGTAGTAACTGTGCCTAAACCAGCATGAGAAGCTACTATATTGCTCCATTCCTTTTCCCTAGTTTTTTCAAAAGACAGATTTATTATTGGAGGCATTATCAATGGATCTTCTATCGATCTACCTTTCTTCTTAGTAGCTTTTCTATTAAAAGAAGCTCTTCCTAAACTTTTATTAAATGTTTCGGTAATAGTAGAGAATATTCTAAGCGATGAATCACCTCCTGCAGTTAATATATTATCGCTATTGTTGCCATAAAAACGAACGATCGTAGGTGGTAATGAATGTCCCTCTCTTATTTTCAATAATCTTCCAGCACCATCGGCCAAGTCAAAAATCCATAATTTTAAGGAATTATCAGGCGAGGATGAAACCATTAATGGTTCATTCGGTAGATATTTTAAACCTGTTACAGAATCAAAATGAGCTTTGTTCAATTGGCTTTCAACTTTTCTTTGCTCGAGATTCCAAAATACAATATGTCCATTTAAACTTCCAGTAGCCATAATTGGATGATCATCGGTACGAAATGTTATAGATATTACAGCACCCCAATCTTGAATCAATTCAAAGATCGTTTCGTCATATTTAAGATTATGTAACATAATCCTTCCATCGGATAGACCTACAGCTACAACATCTATCGCAGGTGCTTGCTCTAATGCGGTAATAGTATTATTCCATCCTTTGAAAGTATAAATCATCTTTGTTGTTTTTAAATTCCACAATTGTAAATATCCTTGTTGGCTACCAAACAAAACTTTGTTCATATAGGTAATCGGATGTATCAATGTAGTTATTTGAAATATTTCATTAGAAAAGTTCAATTCTAATATTAATTCTTCTGTTTTTATATCCCAAACTTTAACATTACTATTCTCATCGACGGAAATTAAATGTGGTCCAAAAGGTAATATAATATGTATAGAATATTCGTGACCTTTGTAAACATGTTTTAATTCCGTACCTCTTCTCCATGCATATATAATATTTTTTGCGGCGGTATAAATGTGATATGTGTCTGCAGATAAACAAGTTATATCGTCAGGATGAGTTCCGGATACACTGAGAAGAGTAAAATGTGCACATCCATAAGTATGAAATTCTTTTCCAACGCAAGTAACCAAAAGATTTTCTTTTCTTCTTTGAATATATCTAGTTACCACGGGTATATGATTACTAACGTAACCAAGTGCACGATTTCGTACAAATATTTTACTTAGTACCATTTTTCTAACCTCAATGTTTATACCGATCGAGATACATCAATAAACACGAGCTCGTTTTAAATGATGCCTCGTGGGGATGGCAGCCATCTTTGTATACGATAGACACTAGCGCCACTCTGCGATTCTTTTACGAAACATATCGAACGAAACTATGACGTCACATAATCTTAATCGACACACTTCGAAATAGACTGACGATAATAATCGATTATAATGATTTTTATTTTGCATCATATTAGTCAGGAGACAAATTTTGTCTCATTATTTTTTTTTTCTTTTCCTCTTCATTGTTACAACTCTACTCCTAAAAAACATTTTAACGAAACTTTATATGGCCTAAATTCAAGCGACATATTTATTTCTATTTAGAAAATATATTAAGGAAGCTGGAAAATCTTGGAATATCATGCATTAATGTTATCATAAGAAAAGTATTTTTGTAAAAATTGACTCTTATTATAAACATATTAATTCAATAATTAAATATCCTTAGATTCAATCGCGAACTATACATTCCTTATATGTAATACAAGTATTAATGTTTTAAATATCCAATATGTATCAATATATGATGTTTATTCACAAAATATGTTAACGAGCTTGAAGTCGAGAAACAAGATTTAATACAAATTCATCTAATTCGATTTAAAATGATATTTCGCAAAAATTATTATAATCAATAATTGCGCTCCGCCGTGACTTTGATATGAAATTTTTTTTCTTTATGTATTTTTTTTTTTTTTTTTTTTTTTTTTTTTTTTTTTTTTGATCGACCATATACAAAACGTAAAATACGTTTTGCTTTTTGAAAGGTAATTGTAAATATATATATATATCCTCAATGATTCAATTGCAATTGAAATTAAAAGCGTGCGAAAATGTGTTTTACAACAAGCGCTTGAAATATACTTAACTGTATAAACAAGTTGCACTTGTGTAAACAATTATTTCATTGTTATAATTACAAAGAACAATTATATTCAATATTATATTTATTCTACTATTTAGGAATATCTAAATATTTATCTTCGTTATTTATAATCGTATGAAAAAACTTTGTAGGAAAAATATATACTATTCTAAAGGGGATACATGTAACGATAGAAAAAAAAAAAAAAAAAAAAATGTTCTCAAGATCACTTCTTTTCTCGTTTCTTCCTTCCCTCTTCCCTTTTTTTCTTTTCTACGAAATTTTAAAAGATCGTCCAATCTTATGTTAGTTTCGTTTTTTTTTCTTTTTTTTTTTCTTTCTTTCTTTTTTCGAATAGAACTATATATATATATATATTTTTTTTTCTTTTCTCTCTATATTTTAATAGAGAATAAAATGACAAATTCAACCGCTTACAATAACGTTATTTGTTCCGTTCTCTCTGATCTCAAGATATACTCAATGAATATTTTCTAATATCCTTAAATTTATCTCCTCTTCTAACATATATATATGTTAGAGTAACAGAGTCGTATTATCGTACTATTATATATATATACGAGGAATATTCGCAGGACATAAGTCTGCTGAATTTCTTCGTTAAATTGTTTACCATGTCATTTATAGAAGATATACTATTAAATATATCCAATAACGTATGTGTTTTTGATACGTAAGGTGTCCAGTTTTGTCATTTCATATAATAACGTAAAGAAGAACAAATAGATAGATAGATAGATAGATAGATAGATAGATAAATAATTTCTTCAGAGAAGAATAGAATTGGTAATGAAGAAAAATTGTGAAATAGCTAGTTTGTTTTTACTCGAAGGACTAACGCACACACGATTAATGATTTCTCTACTTTTATCGCGTAAAAAAAACGAAAAAAAAAAAAAAGAAAGAAAAAGTAATTTATCATATACAATCGAGATACGACGAGGAATTTAGAGGATTATAAGAGATTAAAACGTATTACTGTAATGGCATTAATGTGCTTCGATATTACATTGCAGAAAATAGAAAATCGATATAAATCATTTATTATAAGAACTTTTCGTTATTGCATTAACGCTAAGGCCACCATTTTGAACACACCACGTAAACTTCGGAACATCATAAGTAAAATATAAAATGCACACTGGACGATATATGTATGTATATGTGTATGTATGTATGTGTGTATGTATGTACGTATTTTTTTCTTTTTTTCTTCGACCCTCGATCAAAAGAAAAACATTCACTTTTCTCTCTCTCTCTCCCTCTCTCTCTTTGTTCTTTTTCTTCGTGTTTTCTTTTTTATCTACAAAAAAGAAGAAAAAACACCACGTTTTTTCTGTTAAACATTTCGTCATATGAGTGTAAATAAATAAGACACTGATTGTAAGCGTTTGCGACGTTTATCGATAAAGAAAATTTAATATCCATAATATTAGAACATTTTAAACGACGAGATTGGTAACAATAGGATCTACTTTATCGCGAGAAAGATTTTATTTACCTTTAAAACAATAATAATAATAATAATAATAATAATAATAATAATAATAATAATAATAATAATAATAATAATAATAATAATAATAATAATAATAATAATAATAATAATAATAATAATAATAATAATAATAATAATAATAATAATAATAATAATAATAATAATAATAACAATATTAATAATAATAATAATAATAATAATAATAATAATAATAATAATAATAATAATAATAATAATAATAATAATAATAATAATAATAATAATAATAATAATAAAAATGGAGAGAAATAACAAGAAAAAAGAGCGATTTCGATAAGCTTGGCAGAGTTTGTTTGTTCCCTTATCATAAAAGAATTATTTATTTTCAAAATCGCGAATTTGTATGTGTATATGTGTGTGTGAATGTTGCGTGTCTTAAAAAAAAAAGAAGAAAAAAAAAAAGAAATTATGTACACATCATTATATTCTTGTGTGCGTCAATTAGCGTGGTAATTTTTCTTTTTCATAATTCTTTTTATCTGTCCTCTTGTCTTCTTTTTTTTCTCCTTTTATTATATTTTCCTTTTTCTTTCTTTCTTTCTTCCTTTTTTTTTATTGATATTCTCTCTCTCTCTCTCTCTCTCTCTCTCTCTCTAAAAAATTCTCTTAAAACTATTCGTCTAACGCTAAACTTTCTTTCTTTTTTCGTTTATGGCAAGTACACGTTGAAATATTCGTTGTGTGAATTTCTTGAGATTATTAAGAAAAAGAAAAAAAGGAAAAAAAAAAAATTAAAAATAAAAAAGGAAATAAAAAAATTATAGAAAAAAAGAACAAAACAAACCCGGAAAAAAAGTTCTTTTTCCTTTCACAAACGTTTTTTATTTTTTTTCCGTCCCTTTCTCTCTCTCTCTCTCTCTCTCTCTTTCTCTCTCTGTCTCTGTTTCTTTTCCCTCTCTTAACTTGTAAAAATAAAAATGGCAAGAGAACACGAGTTTCTAAGCTTTTTAATTATATATCATCAACGTGATCGACGATCGAACATGATCGATCGTTCGTTCAAACTGCACGTGTGTGTGTGTGTGTGTGTGTGTCTGTGTGTACGTGTATGTGTACGCTATAATAATATTTATTTATTGATTTACAAAAGCGACGAGAGAAACGATGTCCAAAAGTAATGAAACGAAAGACGATAACAATGGCGGATTTATGCATAGAAATGGCGGAGGCGGCTGCTTTGGGCCCTATAAGATATAAGACCCCGACAGGACACGACACGACACGACACGACACGACACGACACGGGACGATACGACAAAGTATAAAAAAAATTCCAAATTATATAAACAAAATGAATTTAATATCTTTCGACGGCAGATAGATATATAATTTTTAATTTTTATTATTAATGAGATTATGATCGATTTTTATTGCACAGTGTTTATTTCTCAATTTTCATGAACGATCGATGCAAGAAAGTATATATACGTAATGTTATATTGTGCGCATAATAATTGATTTATTTTATAATGTTAGGGAAAAGGGAGGCGGGCGTCCCATTTTCCCTCTATTCCTCCTCCTCAAGAATTTGTAATTTGTCTCCGTGGATTCCTCGAAGGTTAAAAAAATCCGCCAATGATCAAACGTAATCAAAACTTAATGTCCCGTTCTCAAGTAGCGTGAACCGCGAACGTTGAATAATTACGCTTTCTCATTCACTTCAGCTCTTTCTCTCTCTCTCTCTCTCTCTCTCTCTCTCTCTCTCTCTCTCTCTCTCTCTCTCTCTATCTCTATCTATCTTATGGTTATTTATTATTTAATAAAAAGAAGCGTACGTGAAATTTGTTCGTATGAAATTTTTAAAATATATATTTTAATTAACGACATCGAAAAGCAATCGACGTTAAGTATTTATCATCCATTATTATATACGTAGAACATTCTATTTTACGCTTGGCGGCCATTCCATTCGTCATATCTGTGAAAATCAAACCGGTTTGATTTTCCTTTGATGATTGAATCATTCGACATCACAGGCAATCTTAACGATAAACACGAGTCCAACGTGGTTCCACGAAAGCGTAATTCATGTTCGTGATTCACGCGGCATAAATCTTCAGGAAAACGAAGATAAAGACGACAACGACGAAGACGACGACGACGTCCGTCTCTCCTCTTTCTCTCTTTCTCTCTCTCCCCTCTCGCACTTAGGATTAATTATTTATTTCGAATCTCAACACGAGAAGAACATCACGTTGATTTAATTATTTTCTCTTTTCTTTTTTCCCTCCTTTTAGTCCGCCATATTTCTTTCCTTTTTTATATAGTTCGCAATTATCGATTGATAGAAAATTGATTTCTTCTTCCTCTTCTTTTTCTTTTTCTTCTTCTCGTCGAGGTTGAAAAAAAAAACAGAAAAAAAGAAAAGAAAAGAAAAGAAAAGAAAAAAAAAAGGAGTGACGAATCTTCGCGAGCATTAATTAATTAATTAATTAATTGATTTCATGCTCCCTCAAGAAAGGACGAAAAAGTTGGCGCGCACATACATATACATGTTAATGTAATTCGAAGTGCAATAATTAGTATCGTATCGGTTGCCAGACTCCAGTTGCTTCGTCCCGACGATAATAATGAGGCCTATTATCTCGAAAGACGGTAACCGCCGGAAATTGATTGTCCTGGATATATTTAAGCGTTGCTCGTACCTAAAAAAAAAAAAAAAGAAGAGGAAAAGAAAAATAAATAAATAAATAAATAAATAAATAAATAAATAAATAAATAAATAAATAAATAATAATAATAATAACAATAATAATAATAAAAGAAATATTAATATTAAATTTAAGTACAAGAGATCCACTTTTGCGTTTCTTATTAACAATGTTAAAGAGATGTAGAAAAAAGAAATGATTAATTGATTGAAGATCAATAAAAAGAAGAAAAAAAAAAAGATATCTTTATCAAAGTAAACACATCAAATAGAATTTATCTACAGAGTGGATCATCGAGTATTGTTTCGTTCAAAATATATAGTTCATCGATAAAAGAAATAAATAAACAAACAAATAAATAATTCACCTGTGACACGAAATGAGGAAGTTCGACTTCCGGCGACGTCGATAGATGTTGAAGGATGAACTGATCGGATTGAGCTAGCCAGAGGTCGACACCTCTTAAGGGATCATAATTAAATGGGCCGATTCTAAGTAATCCCAGTGTGCAGTCGTAAACGTCGAGTACCTAAAAATTTCCAACGAAATTATATGACATTTTCAACTGTTATAATTAGATCGAAGCATTTACCGATTCGATTAAAAAATAATTTTATTGGATTAAAAACGTCGAGTATACACATTATGTATACTCATGCCGCGAGCAATATCAACGACCTAATCTCCTAAAAATGTTTTCCATATTAAACGAAATTGCCTGTTAAGACTCTTAATGCGTGCAACGTGTACGCATATACATACACACACACATACACGCACATATATATATATAATACAATGTATATGTATATATATATATGATGCGGCGTGTCTACTTTCTTCTTCCTCTTTCACTTTAGATAACAGCGCACATGCACCTGTTGACCTCCGGTTAACTGTCTGGCACACCTGAGCGGCTGATCGGGGCCCTTGTCAGGGAAGGTCGCAGGGAAGATCTCGCCGGTCTTCACGTTCAATCCGATACCATAGATCACAGGCCAATGGATGCCAGCTCTTACGGTTGTATTCAATTCACCGACACAGCACAACGTTAGGTCGATTTCGACGGGTTGTTTGTGAAAGGCAGCTTTAAAAAAGGAGAAAGAAAGAGAGAGAGAGAGAAAGAAAGAAATAGAGAAAGAAAGAGAAAGAAAGAGAGAATATAATTTATATAAAAATATATAACGAGCAATTGAACGAACGACGAACGAATGAACAACAAACAAACAAACATACAAAAGATATATAATCTATATAAATCTACATGTATTATATTTTTAGATTTATTATCTTATACAGGATGGTGGGGTGGTGATAAATGAATGGATAGCTGAGTAATTTTAGTCGAAGGTTTTTAAACGGGCCAAAAGTTCCTTAGGGGGTGATATTACAAAATCAATTGATCCTTTCTCGGGCTAATAATTTCCCTTTTCTTTTTCCTTTTCAGATGATAAAATCATAAGGTCAATCTGTAAAATTGTAAGGTCTGAAAAGGCTTCGAAAAAAAAAAAAGATATTTAATTTTAAAATCACCTAAAAACTTTTTTTATCCCCATCTCCGACCCCACCTGTATTTTTCTTTTGAATAAAAAAAATGTAGATTTATTTAGATTTCCTTCTTTTTTTTTTCTTCTTTTATCTAATCGAACGATTAAATAGCATTGAAAAAGAAACTTACAGAGAATATTATAAAACAATTCCTCGGAATAATTTCTTGGATCGGAATAACCGCCGACTAATTGAAGCTCTAAACGACCTTCCGGAAAGCCAATAGCTAATTCTGTCACCCTTTGAACCATCGCGGCTGCGGCATCTTCTGTACCTGCACCGTCCAGGTGTGCCAAGGCTGCTGCACCCGATCCTACAAATTTTACAATATCATAATTAGAGAATTTCGAAGATTTGTAAACTTTTAGAAGATCGAGTAAATCGTAATCTATCTGTTATACTTTTCATTCATGTCATTTTGACGATCTTTGATAAATAGAATTTCTTTTTTTTTTTTTTTTTTTTTTTTTTTTTAAAGGGGAGAGAATTTAACGAGTAAATATTATTTACAAGGATTTTAATATAATTTTTTTGTTTCTTTTCTTTTCAATTTTCCTTTTCTATCTTTTTTCTTCTTTTTTTTTCTTTTAAATTTCTTTCACGTTTTCCAATTTTTCATTTGGCCGGGATATAAGGTAGATATGTAAGTACTTTTACATGTCGTTCTTGTCTTTCTATGGTATTTACATAAAAAGAAATATATATATATATATAAATATATAATGTATACCTACCGGAATGCCTCACGACGACGATTATGCACGTAGTCATGTCGTCCGAGCCGAGGATGCTCACGTTCTCTGCGAAAGGAAAAGAAGAGGAGAGCACTTAGTACGGTGAATTCCAAAGTGGCTCTTCGACGAGTATATATAAGTCGTGGTAAGCCTATTTTCTCACGCTACTTGCGCTTTGAAAAAAAAAAAAGAGAAAGAGACAGACAGACAGACAGACAGACAGATAGATAGATAGATAGATAGAGAGAGAGAGAGAGAGAGAGAGAGAGAGAGAGAGAGAGAGAGAGAGAAAGAGAGAGAGAGAGCGGAAGATATTATATAGAACGATAGTCAAAAGTACTTAAATGATTTTAAAAATTAATTGATCTTTTTTTTGTAATCTTTTACGCTTTTAGTTAGGTTTAGTAGTATATTACAGGTTAACATTATAATTTTATAATCTGCAAAAAAAAAATAATCAACTTGCAAAAGAGTCTCGAAAAGGAGTAATGGTTTTTTAATTTCTTTCTTTTCATTTTTTTTTTTTAATAAATCACTTTGGATCACTTAGAGAGCTATCGATATCAAATATTTATAATTATTATCGATTGCATTTAATATATTTGCCGTCATCGTTTCGTCATTTAGAAATGAATCATTATGTTGTTAACTAATTCAATTTTTTTGACAAAAGCAAGTTGCGTCATAATTATATGGACGATATCGCAAAAAGTCCGGCAATATAGTATTATATTAGTCTCTTTTATATCGATATCTTTCGAAAGAAATGAATGGTTGAGAGTGTATTAGATCAAGTTTCTAAGTCTTTCTTTTTTTCTTTTTTTTTTCCTTCTTCTTCTAATCTCTAAATCATTCATGTTTAAACAAGAGAGCAGCACTAGCAGAGATACGAGTAACAAACATTAAAGACGTTCTTTTCGAAGAAATCTTAAGTTGAAAACAAATTGATCCATTAATCGACATATTATTATTATTATTATTATTATTATTATTATTAAACACGATTATAATTAATTTCTACGTATTCGAATTTATTTCTCATATAAAATGTGAAATGTATAATTAAATTTTTTTTTTCTTTATGACTAATATCAAATATTGTGAAATAATTTGTATATACTTAAATTAAATTAAATATATATATATATATATAATTATTATGAGACTTTAAATGAGATCAGAATGGGAAATTAAAAAATATTGATAGAATGAAAAATATTTGTATACTAACTATCGTGTGGCAATGTGGCGGCCATTTCTCGTTGTTGGACATACAAAAGGCCAACTGGGCCTACTAATTTAGCCGGCATTGAGTGAAGTTGCGCGGCGGTCTCACGATATACGGGATGTGACACGTACAAGGACCTACTGTCCGTCGGGACATCTTCCTGAAGGACCCCGTTTACAACCAACACCATTCTGAAACATTATAAAATTACATATACATTACTACATTACGATGTTCTTTCAAATCTATATTATTAATAATATTTGCGATCATATATTCGTCCATAAAGATATTTAATTGATAAAATCAATTGGATCTCCTCATCCCTGGTATAAATGGAATTTAAAATGGTTTCTTTTTTACCCCATTTTTTTTTTCTTTTTCCCTTTACAAATTTCATTAAAAATACAAGAAGACAGTATCATTGATAATCATTTGTTGTATAAAATATCTGATTCGTTGGTTTTAATCGGTCGTCGAAAAAAATTTATTCGGATATTCGAATACTTTAATATAAATTTTTGCTCCCGAGTACTCGGATACTCAAAACTTTGATATCCGTAAATCCGGAGAATAGTAAAAGCCTTAACATATATATATGCATATATGCACACATATTATATATATGTATATATTATATATATATAAATATATGTAGAGAGAGAGAGAGAGAGAGAGAGAGAGAGAGAGAGAGAGAGAGAGAGAGAGAGAGAGAGAGAGAGAGAGAGAGAGAGAGAGAGAGAGAGAGAGAGAGAGAGAGAGAGAGAGAGAGAGAGACTTGTCCCCAGAGTCCTCCTTGTTAACACGATTAAACACAACGGAACGGCCGACACGGGTTGGCACGAGTGCCAACAATGCCTGGGCTGCCTGTGATCTTCGATCTCTTGATCCTGTTACCGCCTTTGTCATAATGCCTCGTGTATAGATCGTGCACCCAGATAAATCGTTCGAGGACTTCATTGTAAAGAGGATATATATATATATATATATATGTATATGTATACAATATAACGATAAATGCAATGGGAGGTCGCTTAAGGGTGACTACATCGAGGAATATTTCTTTTGTAAATGATATGCTTAACGAGATAGTATAAATAAATGAAATAAATTAAATAAAGAAGATGTGAAGGAGGCCGAGAGAGAAAAAAAAGTGTAGAAAGAAAAAAGAAAAGAAGAACGAGTTAGCTTTAATTAAAATTGATAAGTAAATAATTAATCTTCGAGACGATTTTTAAAAGTCCTTTGAAAGTTTTCAAAACTTTTCTTTTTTTTTTTTTTTTTTTTTTTTTCTTTTTGTCGTTAATACCAACGTAGATCCTTGATTAATATTTTTGGCACGAATAAAAGGAAAAAAAAAAAAAAAGAAGAGGATTCTATTATCGAAAATCAAAATGGTGGATTGCATCACTTTAGGAGAAACGGGCTTACATAGATTACATATGTATCATATAAGTTTCATTTTTATACATTTATGTTTGTATTATTTATTAAACCTGAATGCGTAGTTTGTAAACATAGAAAAAAAGAAAAAACAAAAAAAAAAGGAAGAAAGAAATGGAAATACGATTACAGCTGGATCGATCCGATTTATTTATCCGAATTAACGCTCGATAAGTAAAGATCGAGTGTGTGTGTGTGTGTGTGTGTGTGTGTGTGTGTAAAAAGAAAGAAAGAAACTGAAGTGCAAAGCAGAGGTAAAAGAAAGTCTAAAAATTCGCGTTTAGAATTTGGCCATCATGCAAGTTAAAGAGAGACAGACAGACAGACAGAGAAAGAGAGAGAGAGAGAGAGAGAGAGAGAGAGAGAGAGAGAGAGAGAGAGAGAGAGAGAGAGAGAGGGAGAGAGAGAGAGAGATTCGCGTTTAGAATATAGCAATCGTACAAGTGAAAACGAGAGAGAAAAATAAAGATAGAAAGATAAAGAGACAGACAAACAAAGTCAGAGAAAAAAAAACAAGGAGAGAGAGAGAGAGAGAGAGAAGTCTGACTAATAGAAAAAGAAAAGCAATATAAAAAAAAAATGAAAGACGAAGAAAAAGAAAAATTGTCCCATTTCGACAAAAACTCGTTCCCACGTGTGGCTTAGGTTTTAAAATAGATGGTTCTCTTTGAAAACAGATGTTTTTAGCGAGCCGTATAGTGGCGAGAGTTCTAAAACGCGTTTCTAAATTTCTCGACACATTTTTCCTATTCGATTGTTTCTTTTTTTTTTTTTTTTTTTTTTTTTTTTTTTTTTTTTTTTTTCTTTCCACATCCCAACCTTTCCTTTCTTTTTTTTCGCAGTATCTCGTCGACGTAGATATATATAAATAGACAGATCATATTCGCGAAGAAATAATGAAGGGTCGGGGGAGGAAGGAAAAAAAATTAAATAAAAAATCGAACGTATTGGATTTATAGAAAAAATTAGGGAGAAAAACAAAAGTATCAGTAAAACGTAAGAAACATTTCGTATAATTAAAAAGAAAAAAAAAGGAAAGAAGAAAAATAAGGAAAAAAAAAAATAGAAACAATTAAAGAATAAAAAAAATAAAGAAATAAATAAAGAAAGAAAGAAAAAAAAAAAATACATGAAAAGTATCGAAAAGTCTAATAAAATCATTTTTAACTCGTACAAATATTTCAGATTTACATTGCAAACGCGTTCCTTCCATATTCATCAATCGTTTTATTCCGATATATAATAGTTGATTACGTATATTTGTGCGTCCGCGTGTAATACTCGTGCATGCAAATGTATATATATATATATATATATGTGATACGTCACACGAAACTTAATTAGCATTCTATATTGAAAAAGAAATACGTCGTAATAATTATAAGTTCTGGTTCGGATAATCAGCCTATAAATTTTCATTCCAACTATCATGATCTGCAAGATATTATTATGGCGAACCCATATGAAAAACTAATTTGAAGAAAATCCGATCAGACCTCTTTCTCTTTTTTATTTTTTCTTTTCCTTCCTCCTCATTTAAGATCAAGCTTAAAAAGTTTTGGAAAAAAAAAAAAAAAAAAAAAGAAAAGAAAAAAGCATCAACTCCAGGAATTTTTGGACTAACATTTCCCGTCATTTATATTTAATTCCTTCGTTTCATTTCTTTCTTTTTAAATCGACGACTCGCACGATCATCAGATAATATTATCTCTTTTTAGATTATTTTTTAAATATCCTCCTTTTTTGCACTCGCATTAAGATTAATACAATATTATTGTTACATTAAATAACAATAACGAGTTGTCTGTATGATTTTGTTTTCCTTTCTTCTTTTTTTATTTTTTTTTTCTTTCTTCGAGAAGAAGTTTTAATAAACAATCATTTTATTTTTTTTTGGAAATGATTTTTTAACATCTTCGAACAGGGAATCGATCATAATGTTTTTCCGATATTTATCTAAATGTATTTTTATCAATATTATCGACAGAATAAAATCTGTCATGGTTACACAATTTCTTTCATAATAATAATAATAATAATAATAATAATAATAATAATAATAATAATAATAATAATAATAATAATAATATTTCATAATAATAATAACGAATTTATTTATAAAATTATTTTATTAATCAACGATCACTTTTAAAGGATGATTTTGTAAGATCTATCAAACAAGAATTATTATGATTCGCTGAGTTTATCGAAATTTTATTTTTATCTTCATTAAAAGAGAGAATAAAGTTTTTTGATATTTATACGATTCTTTTCTTTCTTTTTTTTTCTTTTTTCATAATGATAATAATAATAATAATAATAATAATAATAATAATAATAATAATAATAATAAAAAATTAATAATAATAATGATGATGATGTTATTTATAGAATTATTTGATTAATAAACGATTATTTTTTGAACGATGATTTTTTAAGATATTCAAAATTAAATTGCTTATCAGGATAATAAAAAAAAAAAAAAAAACGAAATAACAAAAATAAAAGGAGCACTGGTGGGGAGGGAGAGGGATGGCAAGGGGTAGAAGTGGTTGGAAATTTTGAAGATCTAAGACCTTGGAAAGCTAATCTTTCCTTCTCTCTCTCTCTCTCTCTCTCTCTCTCTCTCTCTCTCTCTCTCTTTCTCTCTCTCTCTTTTTCTCATTCCTCTCGTGCTCTTTTTTAAGAACGTTTATCGTTCGTAACGAGCTTGAGTCTCGAAGCTCTCGATGTCTTTAACATTGCTGACGAACGATAAAGTCTAAGAAAAACAGTATTATTAATGAAGTCTTACGATATTCTTTTCTCTCTCTTTCTCTCTTTCTCTGGAGATAATTAAAAAATTTTCTTTTTTCTTTTTTTTCTTTAAATATTTCAATTCATGTCGATTTCATGAAACGATTTAATTACTTGCTTTCTTCTCCTTCACTTTTTTTCTTAAAAAACATAAAAAGTACACCCTTTATATACGATCCTAGTTCCTGTACACACCCGTTATATCATTATTAATTTCGTATAAACTTTGATTTTGTACACATATCACTTTTACCACGAAATAGAAGGTAAAAAAAATAGTTCTCACCTCGTGATTGAAAATAAAATTTAAGAGAATTTTTAAAAAAAGAAACAAAAAAAAAAAAAAAGAATAAAAATATATATATAATAACATCTACTTCATTTCATTCCGTCAAATAATAAATAATCAATGGCACTTTATTCAATCATTCTTCTATTACAACAAGGTAAATAAACTCACACCTTTTCTTGTCCACGCACTCCCTTCATTCACTTTTTAGCGTTGTTTGATTAATTTTTGTTTTATATTTATTTATATCTATTTCTTTTTCACACCACACGCGAGCTCTCGATCTTTTTCGGTTCATAGAAAGAAATATATATATATATATATATATATATAATTAAGGTAAAAAAATAAAAAATAAAAAAAAAAATGTACGCAGAAGAAAGAAAGTGATCCAACGAGCACAAGCCGATCGATCGATCGAGCGAGAATTTAGTAGCAGTAAGACTAATGATCGACGACGACGATGAAGATGACGACAACGACGACGACGACGTCGACGACAACGACGACGACGACGACGACGGTGTTTTCCTTCGATTCCGTCAGCCGACACGTTAACAAATCGCACTAATTATGGCTTCCCTTATCAGTCAGCACGTTGATTGGCTGTCAGTTTCGATATGAGTATTCTTGGTGGGATGGCTTGAAATCCAAGCGAGACCAATCGAAACTGTTTCTACTCATCAGATATACATACGTATACGTATAACACACAGACACAGACACACACACACATGTATATAATATACATGTACGTATGTATGTAAGTATATGCATATATGAAATACATTTAGAGAAGCCGAGAAAATAACATGTTTGGATCATCTCTAAAAACATGTCTGTGCGTATGCATACGAGCGTGTATGTGAAAAAAAAAATATATGTATATATACATACACAGAGTGTTTCACCTAATTCGAACATGTCAAATATTTCTTTCATTAATTTTGTTCTTCTTTTAAATTTATCCAATTTTGTTGATAATATTAGATTACTTATTCAACATATAAAATTTCTTAATCTTCGTTGATGAAGTAATTACGAAATTAGGATTATTTTAAATATGAATTTCGCCGAAAAAGAAATAGAGAGATAGAGAGCGAGCGTCATTATTTCTCCCTTTCTTTTTCTCTCTCTCTCTCTCTCTCTTTCTCTTTCGCATATATATATGTATATGATCATAAATCATGATCTTTCATTTCTACTCGTTTTTCTGATCGAGCAAATCTGAATTAATATTTGTCTTGGATTAAAATATGAATTAGGTAAATTGATAAGAGAAAATGTAGCCTTCTTTCATTCTCGTAAGAAGCCATTTACATGAAACTTTTCATATTAATAATAAATTTTCTATCATTTTTATAATAATGTTAATGCTATAATATCTGCAAATATGTGTATGTGTGTTTATGTGCGTTAAATCTAATCCAAACAATTCGATAAAAATACAATTTACTTCGACTGATTAATTTCCATTAATTATCATTATTATATAAACAATTTAATTCATTTTCTTTTTAGAAAGTCGAATTTAATTAAAAAATTCTCATTGTATTATTTATAATAATAATAATAATAAAAAAAAAAAAAAAAGAAAAAAAAAATTTCTTTTTATTTCCTACAACTTTTTTTTTTATCTCCGAATAAAAGTAAATAAACAATTAAGAGATTGGAATAATTATTGTTGTATCGATATTAAATTTTTGTCGTTGTCCCATAACATTTTATTCCTTCGATTAAAAATCAAATAAAGAATATATGAGATTCCAACATTCGTTCCCGTATCATTTGTTATTAAATTATTGAATTTCTTGGTAATATTTTTCTCTCTTCTTTTTCTTTTCTTCACTTTTTCCTTCTTTCTTTCTTTCTTTTTCTACTTCTTCTTTTTTTTTTTTTTATAATTGTCGAATTAAAAGCAATACTTTTACGTTATCGCACGAGACGTTGTAAAACGTTGGCACCATAGGGTGTATATATATATATATATATATATATATATATATATATGTACGTACTTACGATAGTAATCTTTCTTGAAGATTATTCTCGTGGAAAATTACTTACACGAGAGGAGGATGATCAGTGTGACACGAACGTACGTACGTACGTAAGATCGTCGTCTTATCGAACGACTCGATGCACCGAGTCGCCGACGAGAGGATACGCTTTAATTATCCTTCGAAGGTAGCTTCGATGAAGAAGAAAAAAAGAAAAAAGAAAAAAAGAAAAAAAAAAAGAGAAAGAAAAAAATTAAAAGGAAAAAAAAAATCAGGAAAAAAGGGCTAGAGAAAAAGTCCCTATACTTTCGAGTACCTAACTCTCCTCGTAATTTCATAAAATTTCATACTTCGCGTGACGCTCTCGCAACATTCTCTTTCTCTCTCTCTCTCTCTCTCTCTCTCTCTCTCTCTCTCTCTCTCTCTCTCTTCCAATCTATCTATATCTCTATCTCTCTTTCTCTCTCTCTCTCTCTCTCTCTGTCTCTCTCTCTCTTTCTCTCCTCGTATCTCCGAGCACGCGAAACATTTTCTTGGAATCGCGATTATCCACCAGCCTGAGTCACACTACGAACATTCCGACATCGAATACATGCATGAATTATCTTTAACATTCTTTCTTTTTCGTTTTACAAAACAAAAGCAAAACTTGCATGCTCGAATGATTTTTTATATTTATTTATTTTCTTTTTCTTTTTTTTTTTTCTTTTTTTCGATCGGAAGTATATCAAATTAATCATTTTCTATTTCTTTACTTCTTTTTCCACCATTCTCTTTCTCTCTCTTATTTTTTCTTTCTTTTTTGTTTTTTTTTTTTTCCCCCTAGATATCTATCACTGAAACAAATAACTTCTATTTTCATAGATAGATGAAAATAATTTTAATAACTTAATAATAATAATAATAATAACAACAACAACAATAATAATCGTAATAACAAAACATTTAGAAACTAACTAGAGAAGTAATATACATATATATATATATTTTTTTTTTAAATATAAAAATTAACAAATTGCAAAAAAGTTGTATAATATAATAATAAAACCAATGATGTAATTTAATTGTTTAATTACGTGTACACACACACACACACACACACACACACAGAGAGAGACACAAACAAAATATATTAGACAAGAAATTATAATCGAGTTTTTCTCCTCTCGAAGATTTTATCTTAAAATATAATGTTGGGTCGAATAATACGTAATCTTGTAAGGAGATATCGAAAGAGCGTTAGAACGTTAGAACGTCTTACGTCTGATAATATGTTCTAATTCTTCCGATCGCACGTTTTCCGTCATAATCTGAATAAAGGAACTGGTTGACGTCAATACCGAAATTTTACACAACGAGCGTCAATGAGATGGAGAAGGGAATATAAAAAAAGGAACGAAAGAAAAAAAAAGAAAGAAAAAAGAAGAAAAAAAAAATAAGAATGGCTGTTTATCGCCGATCAAAGTCCGCCATTTGCATAACTTCCATGTTACGTATACATAAATGCATAAAGACATATACATAAATATACATAGTAATTTTACATATATATATATATATATACATATATATGCATACAAACATGAATATATATATATATACACATACAATAAGAAGTTTCGAGAATAGTTCTAATGCTTAGAAGCATCGAGATCGTCTGGCTCGCGCACCCACTTTCTAAGTTTCTAAGCGTAATTGTCCGATCGAAAGTCGAAGATATCGGGAAAGAAACAGGAAGACGAATATAAAAATGAAAAGAAAAGGAAAAAAAAAATATATATATAAGGTTAAATTATAAAATACGAATAGAAAAGAAAAATAATTTATAATTTTTCAATCGATCGTACTAAACACGAGAATCGGATATGGAATAATTGAAAATTTCTTTTTGACTATAAAAAATATTATACCAATATTTTTTTCTTCTTTTCCTTTACGATCGAATGACATATAAAAATTTTTCAATTGTACCTATTACGACAACAAAAAGTGATCGTAAGATATTGTATAACAATCGTGATCGAGTTCATTTTCAAACTCTGAAAAAGTTCTTGAGTTTAGTGATCGATTAACTTCGCTTTGATATTCGTGATCGTTCTTTCAGAGAGAAAGAGAGAATGAAAGAGAGAAAAAGAGAGAAAAAGAGAGAGAGAGAGAGAGAGAGCAAGCCATATAAAAGATAAATTTGTCCCTCGTAAAATTTCCATTCGCCTCGGTTGTTCCGTTCGTTCGGATGATCTTTATCAGATCGTACGTCTCACGGTATTCTCCTTCGATCCCATGTATATGTATATGTATATATATACATATATACATACATATATATATATATATATATATATATATATATATATATATATATTTTGTCGATCTTTCTTTCCTCAAGTCAACCTGGAACGGAATGCTCGAACGAGATCTATGTCCTGCTATGTAACTTAACTTTGAAAGACTCGATAGTCGTTTTCGAAAGTACTCTTATACAATAATAACCTTTATACTAATCTCATTAGGTCGTACGATATATAAGATCTTATCTATCCTTAAAAAAAAAAAAAACAAAAAAAAAAAAAAAAATAATAAAAAAATAAAAAAATAAAAAAATAAAGAAATAAAAAAATAAAAAAGAAAGAAAAAAAAATCGATCGTTTAACTGACGACACGCGAACATTATTCGTTCAAATGATGTTATATCTATGATGATTTAAAATAAATTAAATTAAATTAAATTAAATTAAATTAAATTGAATTAAATTTTTTTTTCTCTTTCTTGTTACTTTTTTTTTTTTTTACAATTTTTTATATCATAAAATAATATTTTATTCTTGGATAATTAATCGATAGAGAGAGAGAGAGTGAGAGAGAGAGAGAGAGAGAGAGAGAGAGAGAGAGAGAGAGTGTGTGTGTATATGAGAATGAAAAAAAAGAAAAAAAAAAGAGAGAGAAATTGAGAAAAAAGAAATTATTTACGCTGGACTTTAAAACGGTGAGTAGGGGTGGAAGGTAGGGGGAAGGGGGTGATTCACGGTCGTCGAAGAAAATCCGACGACGGGACCTGCAATCTGGTACAATGGATTTTGAAGAGTGTAATTTTCGTTGGCAACAATGGCCGCGTATGCCCACCGTGCCGTATAATCTCATATACCGTGGGTCGGCGTGCTTCTAATTTTCCGTGCATCATGGGAATCCTTCTCGCGTCTCTCTCGAAAAGGGGGAACGGATATCACGACGGAAGAAAACCTTTGAAATACCACGCGACGCGATGATCGTCATTGAGAAAAATGTCCTTTCGACGACGACGACGACGACGAGGACGATTATGATAATGATTAAGATAATAATGATTAAAGATGATAGCGATGATGATAAATTCTTTGTACGATATGCGTAATGTTCTTATTTTTTTTCTTCTTTTTTTCTCTTTTTGTACGATGCGTAATGTTTCTTAATTTTTTCTTTGTCTGTTTCTTTTCTCTCACTTTTTTCTTTTACAGAAAAAAAAAAAAAAAAAAAAAAAAAGAAAAAAAAAAATCGCAAAATATTTCAAAGAATGATTCTTTTATTTATTTATTTATTCTACCCTCCTCCTTAGGGCCTTAGCAGGTCTTAATTTTTCTTCAGGCTCTATTTTCATAAATGGCCTTAATTTTTTGATCTATAAAATGGTATCTAGAGAATCAATAAAAAACGACAATTGTATAAATTAATGAAGAAACAGAACGAAGAAAGAAAAAAGAAAAAGAAAAACAAAAAGAAGTACTAAAAGAGAATAAAGTCCTATATTTTACTGTGAATATCTTAGAGAAATCAAAACATAGAGAGAATTGGTATCGTTATTCCTTTCAAGGCAAACATCCAAAGAGACGAACTTACTCCTAAGATTTTCTACCGAGATCGTTCCTTTAATCAGATGTAAAGGGATTTTTTTTTCAAATTCTCGTCAGAGAGTCTGTACTGTAGTCCCGGACGTTGCAGTCCCTTCATGAGCGAGGGTTCGAAAAATAGAGAAAGAGAAAGACAGAAAAAGAAAGAGAGAAAGAAAAAGAGAAAAAGAGAAAGAAAAAGAGAAAAAGACAGAAAGAGAAAAAAAAAGAGAGAGAGAGAGAGAGAGAGAGAGAGACATATAGGGTGATAGCCAAAAGTTTTTTTTAGGTAGATCAAAATTTCTTTAATCGATTCAAACAATTTTATAAAACAATACGAACAATTTTATAAATCAATTTTCTTTCCAATAATCCTTCACTAATTAATTAATCTTGCATAATTAATTAACCTTATTCCTCGGTACATTTTATGAACTTGTAATTTTAAAATCTGAAGAAGAGAGAGATAGATAGGTAGATAGAGAGATAAATAGATAGACAGAAAGAGAGAGAGAGAGAGAGAGAGAGAGAGAGAGAGAAAAGAGAAAAGAGAAAAGAGAAAGAAATTAATCTTCAGTTAAGAAAATGAATAATTGATTTTGATCGAATCACCTAGTAACTTTTGGCCCACCCTGTATACATGCCAAGGGAAAAAGAGAGAGAGATAGAAAGAGAAAGAGAGATAAAAAGAGAAAGAGAGAAAGAGAGAGAGAGATGCTATCGACGACGTAGCGTTTCGTATACGTTTAAAACCTTTTTCCATTGCGGCTCTCTCTTCTCTTCGGTCAGATCGTATCGCGACCATCGGTCTTCTCTTCTCCTTTATTTTCTTTTCTTCTCTTCTTCTTATTCGTCGTAGTCGTCCTTACACGCTCTTCTTCGTCTGCGTCTTTCTTCTTCTTCTTCTTCTTCTTCTTCT
>NC_140822.1:1510000-1515000 GCF_050613455.1 Vespa mandarinia | reverse complement strand
TAAATCTCCGCGCGGAGAAGGTTAAGAAAAAAAAAAAAAGAAAGAAAAAAAAAGGAAAGAAAAAGGCAAGAAAGAAGAAAAGAGAAAAAATTTCAATAAGAAAGTAAAACAAAAGTCATATAGAAAAACTCACCTTGCAGCTTATCGTAATCCTCTTTAATAAAACGGGCACGTGCCTTCCGCCATTTCTAAAATATCTTCGACCCCTTCGTTCCTCCTTGCATCATTCTGCACATATTCAGATTAACTTTATTACTCTTACGCATTTATTACTGCGCAAGGAAAAGAATAAAACAAAAAACAAAAAACAAAAAAAAAAAAAAAAAAACAAAAAAAAATAAAAAAATAAAAAAATAAAAAGAAAAAAAAAGGAAAAAAGAAAAGAAAAGATTATGCGCGCGAATGCAACAGAGTGGGTCAAAAGTTTGATAAGCCATCGAAAGGTGATTAAAAAGAGAAGAGAGAGAAAAAAAAGTAATCTTGCAATTAGATTAATCATTCCAATAACCTCGATGAATTCAATAGTTCAAACGATTCAATGAATTTGACTTGCGTCCATAAGCAAGTTTTTTTTTCTTCTCTTTTCTTTTCTTTTCTTTTCTTTTCTTTCTCTTTTTTTTTTTTTTTTGTTTTGTTTACAATCCAATAAAAAATTACGATTAATATACATGATCTCGAAAAGATGTGAATTGATTTTTAAATTAGCATTAAAACTTTTGATCCATCTTATTACTGCACGCTAAAATGAGAAAACGAGAAACAGATATGGTGTTCATATACATACATATATATGTATTTGTGTTACACAAGGGATATACAAATGAAAACAATTTAAAATTATAAATAATAAAATTCTTGAATTTATTCAAGCACGGACATTTCTTTCTTTTCCTTTTCTTTCTTTCTTTTCATTTTTTTTTCTTTTTTTTTTCTTTCTTTCTTTTTTTTTTTTTTTTTTTTTTTTTATAAGAACTATAAAGGAAATCGTAAATTTTCAAACGGAAGTTGAAGCCTTTGATCAGAGGTCAAAACTATATATATATATATATATATATATATATATATATATATATATATATATCGTCTTCTTACCTATTCATTTCTCTCTTTCTGTTTATAGTTTTGGTTTAAGTATTAAAAGGGGGAAACACAGCTGCCACACGTTATTCTCTAATCTTATACATACTTCTAAAATATTCGACATATTACAATCAACATATTATATTACTACTATATACTATACCATTACTATATTACTATAATGCGATTAATATTATATATATATATATATATATATATATATATATATAAGATGTTGCTATCGTCATGTAACATCGTTTCCTAATTATCGATCATTTTACTTGCTGTATGAATTTAATAATTAAAATTACCGTATGATCTCTTATCACGTATTTCTTTTTCCCTTCGAGAAAACATTTATTTTTTTCAGCCAAAAAAATCATAATAATAATTCACGACAACATATAGGGGATTAAATCAAAATTTATTTTAATATATGAGTGTATATCTTTGTATGTATGTGTATGTGTGTACGTGCACGCGTCTGCACATAATTTTAATTACACGACTTATCGATTATAATTTCAAATAAATAAATAAATATATATATTTTTTTCCTTCTCAAGGAAATTTTGATGACATTTTTTTCTTTTTTTTTAAAATTCCTCAACAATTTTTACGTTGCTTCGAGTTCGTGAAAAAGAAAAAAAAAGAAGAAAAAAAGGAAAATAAATAAATAAAGAAAGAAAAAAAGGAAAAAAAAGAAAAGAAAATCTGCGCACCTGCGATCAACCCTTTTTTGCTTTTTTTCTTTTTCCCTCTCCACCAGGCCTCCTCCTTCTCCTTCTTCGTCTTATCCTTCTCGTGACACGGAATCTATCGGGTGATCGTATGCAAAATAGAAAGATAGAGAGAGAAAGAGAGAGAGAGAAAGAGAGAGAAGGAAAGAAAGAGAAGTATAAAGCAACAGCAGCCAACAGCAGCAACTAGCAGAGGCAAAGTGAATTTGCATACAGTGGCCGTTCAAGCTTCTCTTCTACATATTTATGGGGTACGACATCCTTCGATTGTTTTTACGCGTCCTCGTACCTACGCTCGTCGCCATGACTCTTTTATTTTTAATTTCTCTTTCTTCCTTTCTTTCTCTCTCTCTCTCTCTCTCTCTCTCTCTCTCTCTCTCTCTCTCTTTTTTTCCTTTTTTTTTATTATTCTCTTTATATCGTTTCTTTTTCTTTTTTCCTTTTATCTTCTTTCCTTTTTTTTTTTCTTTTGGCGCTCATTTTACCTCTCCTCGAAGTCGACGATACAAGTATCTAACCATGGAAGTACTTCTTCCTACTTATACAATGTTTGCGATCATCGATCTTTTTTGTTTGATAAAAATCAAAATCGAGATCGTGTATAAATCCTATTATTTCTCTCTCTCTCACTCTCTCTCCATTTCTTTCTCTCTTTGATTTTTTTTGCCTTTCTCATTTTATATAAATCTCTTTCCATATATTGTTAATAATTATTTAATTATTTAAAGGGAGAGAGAAAGGGGGAGAGTGTGTATGAGAAAGAGAGAGAGAGAGAGAGAGAGAGAGAGAGAGAGACGATTGGTTTTTTCTTTTTTCTAATAAATTCAGAAGAATTAATAATAAGTTTGAAATTAATTTATATATATATATATATATATAATGTATGTATGTATGTATGTATGTATATGTATTTCCATATACATGAAGTATAATAAATATTCATATGTATTTTAAATTATATTATTTTTATAATTTAATTTTTCATTATCTTTTAATTTTAACATTTACATTATCCTTCGCGCGCTTATATTTCAATATATAAATTAATTTTATAAAGTATTTGATTTAATTTATTCAAAAGGGAAACGATCGAACTAATTAAAAAAAAAAAACAAAAAAAAAAGAGTGATAAAAAAAATATTTTTCAATACATAAAGAAATAAAAAAGATAGATATTAAAACATATAAAAAAAAGAAAAAAAAAAAATATATATATATATATATATACACACACATTCGCTAGTTCTTTCGAAAGTTCTGATAAATGATTTCTTTAATTATCGAATCAATCCTTTTTTGTCAATTAACACGTTTCAAACGTTTCAAAGAATTTTCGACGAATAATAAATAAGATATTTAACGGAGTATTCGTTGGAAAGAAAAAGCTCGTTAGAGAATATTTCGAGAAATCTAATCGAACTCGCCATTCGAAATAGATATTCGATTATCGTCGACTTCGTACGGTGCATAGAGCGCGTTATGCAACGATGCACCGTTCTCGGCAACAATGCTTCCTAATACATAAATCTCCACTGCACTATGTACTTATATACATACATACATACATACATACATACATACATACATACATACATACATACATACATGCATACATACATACATTCACAAACAAATATCCGTGGATAGTAGATAGACATGCCATTTCTACCTATATATACTGTGTGTCCCATTTAAAATCAATTCCCTCATATATCTGCTCTAAATTATTATGATTAAAAAAAAAAAAAAAGAAAAAAAGAGAAGAAAAAAAAGAAAAAAAAAGAGAAGAAAAAAAAAAGAAAAAAGCCGAATGTCGGAAATAAAAGTTACGTCCTTCCCACTTGGGCGCACGTAATCTAACGTAAGAAATTTTCTCGTCGATGGACGCATAGAGGTCACGCAAAGGTCAATCTGCACGCATAATTTTTTTCCCTCCTTAATGGAACCATATTTTTTTACACTCACATCGATCGATGCACTTCGTCGTTCTCTATGGAGAAAAAAAAAAAAAAAAAAAAAAAAAGAAAGAAAAGAAAAGAAAGAAAAGGAAAAAAAAGAAAAGAGAAAAAAAGTATGTAGATATTTATGACTTAAATATAGTATTGATTTAAATGATACACCCTGTATATATACCATCTATTATATCTATCTACCTTCGTAAGCACAATTAACGCGACCGTTTTCTTGCCGATTTTCTTTCTACCTCATCGACCTTTTACCTTAGCTTATTCTCGACAATTTCGACATTCTCTGTTTGGCTCTCTGTTACGTGTGTCTACTACGCACATGTTTGTGTGTGTATGTGTGTTTGTACGTACGAACTATTGACAACTTTCTAAATTATCTGGTTCGACCAATTTGCTTGACAACTTCCCGAGACAATGCATTCATTCCTATGATTTCTTGTAATTTTGTAATTTTTCTTTTTTTCTCTTTTTTTTTTTTTTGAATCATTTCTTTCGTAATCGTTAACCCTCTACAATACCATGTAATGAACGAAATCGCATTCTTGCATTAACATTTGTAATTTTGTAAATTCTTTTTTTTTTCTTTTTTTTTCCATAGTTATCATCTGCAACCTTCTCATGTAATCTTCTCTATCACATGCTTGTATCTATGTAATTTTTTATTTTCTGTTTTTTTTCTTTTTTTCTTTTTTTTTTTTTTTTTTTTTGCTACGAGCTCTGGTAATATCTTACTTCGTTACTTCGTCATTTTTTCATAGCCAGGCATTATTATTCATGGCAATTTATAAATGGTACCGAACACAAGGACGTAGGTATGATTGAATTAGAAATATGCGCTCGATGATTATAACGAGGGATAAAGCAGTGCGGATATTAAGGGTGGGAAAAAAAAATAAGATTTAAAAAAAGAAAAAAAAAAAAAAAGTAGACAATGATTAAGATAGAAGAATGATCGATAAGATCACGTTTTGTTTCGTTTTTTCCTTTTCTCTTTTCCTTTTACAATTAACGCATTTTTCACGTCAAAAATAATTAATATTAATCGAGATTGATCGATAATGAAAACTACAATTTCAATTGTCATTATTATTAATATTTTATATATATATATATATATATATATATATATATATGTTTGCTCTTAGGATTATATTGTACATTGCAAATAACTAATTTTTATCTAAACCATTCTGTTGTCTTTGAAAAAAGAAAA
>NC_140822.1:1500000-1505000 GCF_050613455.1 Vespa mandarinia | reverse complement strand
GAAAAGGAAGACATTAAAAAAAAAAAAAAAAGAATTCGGAGCTTTGGAAATAATTATCGATAATAATTTTATTTTTGCGAATAAAATTTACGAATAAAAAAGAAGTATATCGTTAAATCTTTAAAACGATTATATTTTCCTTTCACTTTTCTTTTCCGTCACGTCTAACATTAAACTAACATTAAACTAGTATCGGATTTGTGTAAAGTTGATGATTGAAGAAAAAATTAATAAAACAGGGATAAATAAATTGTAATTCTTCGTGAAATTCAACGATCTAATGTAATAAATGAAATAGAGATAGAAAGATAAATATATATATATATATATGTGTGTAGAAAGAGAGAGAGAGAGAGAGAGAGAGAGAGAGAGAGAGAGAGAGAGAGAGAGAGAGAGGAGGAAATAGCTTGATACAAATAAATAATAAAACAAGAACTGTAAAGTTTCTCGACGTTCCCACCGAGAAAATCGATGATTAGATACACACACACACACACACACACACACACACAGATATAGACATGCACAAATAGACACAGATATATTAAATGTTCTTAGAGAAGCATAGAAAATTGTTGGTAGAGTTCGAGGTACTCTCGCGAGAGCCAACTGACAGAGTTGGGGTTACTTAAGCGTGGATAATAATTGCACCTTAAGTGTTGCAACTATGTAACACTGTCCGTTACTAAAAGTGTTGCCCGGTGATGGATAATACTTGCATATGTGTGTGTGTGTGTATATATATATATATATATATACATGGATAAGTACGACAAACGTGGAAACAAACGTGAACCGATGTGAAATTAGAAAATTTCATTCACTCGTGACGCGTGTCATTCTCTTCTAATCTCTTCTAAATGCCTTTTTAAACGCTAGTTAACACGTTCTAACCCTCTCTCTCTCTCTCTCTCTCTCTCTCTCTCTCTCTCTCTCTCTCTCTCTTTCTTTCTTTCTTTCTCTCCATAAATTTATCTTATAGAAGAATCCTAATTACTTTTCTCCTTTTTTATTACAACTTATTTGTATATACATTAACATAATAATTAATTAATTAATTAATTTTTTTTTTTAATTATTACCATATAATTGTAATCGTATTTATTTTCTTTTTTGTTTATTTATTTATTTACTTTTTTTTTTCTTTTTTTCTTTAATCAAATAATTAGAGACCCTTGGACACGGTCATAAATTAATAAAACACAAGCGGATAATAGTTATCAATGCTGATTATTGGTTTTGACTGACGCAAAAAATTGACTTTGTTTTTCTTAATCCTCATTTTTTATCGTTTAAACCGTATGCTCTGTTTTATGATAATTAAAAAAAAAAAAAAAAAAGAAAAAATGCTACATTCAAGGCGCGCGCGCGCGCACAATGTACTGCGATATATTGCGTGCTAACGCACTGCGATATATTAATCTGTTACATTAATAATTCTTTTCTTTTTTTCGCTTGATATCCATGCATAAAACGAGACGTGGGGGGAAAAAAAAAGAAAGAAAGAAAGAAAGAGAAAATAAAGAAGGAAAATAACACGGAGGATTGAAAACAAATGGAAAAATAATAATGCGATGATATTTAATCTCGACATAATGAATAATTAATATAAAAATTTTAAAGTCAATCGTCGTTTTAATGATTAACAAATGTAAAACGACGAATTAATATAATTCGTTATTTTTGTTTAAATGCAAATCATTCCGGGTCGAAACATTACTTTGAAACATTACATTGAACGGAAACAAAAATTTAAGAATGGTTTTACGATCGAATCGTGTCTTTTACGCTTACTAGTAAATAATAATAAGAAGAAGAAGTAGAATGAATGTTTCTTATTTAACTCTTTGCGGTCGTATTAAAACTAGACATGGGTATCGTACTAGTCGGAATTAATTTTCATTGAAGAACAACAAACTTTAGATGTATAAAAATTATATTTTATAATTTTCCATTGTGTGGTATCTTTCAAAATAGCCTTCAACGTGAAGTCCTGTGGTTTTCGATTACACGTGTCACCAAAAATAATTAGTTTGGCGTCTTCCGGCAATCTAGATTTTTCTGTTTGAATATACAGATATATGTAGTTCGCCATTAAATCTTTCCTCTTTATCTGAGGACAATGATCTTTCTGATTTTGAAGATGCTCCATCACGAAAATCACCAACGAATTGTTTCATCAATTTTCGGACAAACATAAAATATGACATACGCGTTTTATTTTCTTTTCTAACTGACACCTTATATAAGATGTAGCTAATGATTGCGCAAACTTTTAATTACCACGAAAAACATTTTTCTTCATTATTTGCAAGATTTTCTCATAAAACAATATGAAACTGTTCTAATTGGTCGGTCTTATTGACGACACCTCCCCATATTAAGAAGCGAGAATGGCTAATTACAGTAATTACAGTTAAATACAATCTGTAAAATATTCTTTGGAATTCTACGAAGAATATCCGAAGTTCGTCAATTTCTTTAGGCGTCTGACTCGCCACGGCGTCTTCCACGGCAAGAGTAAAAATGCCATTTGTTTAAACTGAATTCTTTTTTTGTTAACAATTGAAATCAACACCGTATTGGTTCGTAAATAGGTTCTTTAGACAGATTCAGTTTCGTTTAGAGAAAGTATAAATTGATACATGTATGAATACAATGTTAAGATTAGTATGGTTCTTTGTTGTGGTGGTTGAGATCAGACATACGACTGGAACGGTAAAAAAAAGCTTTGATAGCTATGAGAGCAGACATACGACCGCAAAGGATTAATTAAAACAACGATACACTTTATAATTATACATTAAAAGAGACCAGCCATGACTATTCATCTAAGCCGATTCCATAAGCGAAACTTTACAAACTCCTCATTAATGTTAAACTCGTTTATGTTTATTTGTTATGCTCTTGAGAATGTCCTTCTTACGTCCCGGATTTTATTTGACCGATTCATAATCATTATTTCTCTCTTTTTTTTTTTTTTTTTATGTATATCTGTGTGTACCTCTACCTGTATCTTTCTCTTCCTCTCTCTCTCTCTCTATTTCTCTTTGTATGTGTATGTATATGTGTCATAAATGCATCTGTTTAATATACATGCGTCTGTACTTTATGCATTTATTATTTGTTATGTTCGTATCCGTTTCTTTATTCATCCGTGTATGTTATACATGCATTTGTGCCTCTATCTTCGTCTGATTGTGTTTGTCTGTTACTTTTGTGTACGGTCATACACTGATATGCATTTTAAGTATACGCAAAAGCTGTGTTTATCGTTAACTACCACAGTCAGCCTAACTCTTATTCTCTTTTATCCTTTTCTACGGTCTGGACCGATAATTCCATCTTATTATACACGCAGGCTACTACTTCGGTGGAAATATGATGGCTGATAAAAAAGAGAGAGAAGAAGAAGAGGAAGAAGAAAAAAGAAAAGAAAAAAAAAAGAAGAAAAAAGAAGGAGAAGAAGAAGAAGAAGAAGAAGAAGAAAAAAGAAGAGGAAGAAGAAGACGAAAAAAAGAATGAAGAAAATTCTAAAGATGATTTACTGCATTATTATTACTTTTTTTTTTTTTTTTTTTTTTTTTTATATCGAAATAACAGCTTGTAACGAAATAGAAAATATTATTTTAATAGGTCGATCAATTTAAATCAATTTTGCGGAGAAGAAAATTTTCTAAAGTAAAAAATAAATCAAAAAAATTCTTTCCTCATTCTCCCAAATACAATCACGTCCCTTCGAAAGGAAAAAATAAAAAAAAAATAAAAAATATAAGGATACATGTACATATCTGTGTGTGTGTGTCTGTGTGTGTGTGTCTGTGTGTGTATCTAAGTATCAAGTGTGATCAGAAGAAAAGGTCAATTGGATGATGATCTTGGCTTTGATTAAGTCTTAAAAAAATTAAAGCCCTTTAACGAGATCTGTCCCTTCGAGCTGTTGCTCGATCGGTGATCGAATGTAACGAAAGGGTTAATGTAATGCTCATTAACGCTCTTTTTTCTGATTTTTTCTTCTATTCCCCCCCCCCCATTTTTTTCGAATTAACATACTGAATACTCTCGGCAGAGTACTAAAAAAAATATTTAAATAGAGAGCTAATTAAAACAAGACCATCTATTTTTATAAATATAATATAGTAATAAAAATAATGATGGTGAATAAAAAGAAATACTATATAATACAAGTATATAATAAATTATTGAAAATAATGATAATTAAAAATTATTTATTATAATTAAAATTAATTAGATAATAATAATAATTTTAATATATGATTTATATATTTTTTTTTTTGGATAATGGATAATTTAGTTAATGAATAATTTTTTGTTGACATTATTATTATTATTATTATTATTATTATTGTTATTTCTCTGATCTTACAAGAGAGATAGTGTATCCCTTGGAGAAAATTATTTCTTTTTTCTTCTTCGATAAAAAATTAAAGAAAAAAAAAAAAATATATATATATATATATATATATATAAAAATTTACACAACATGTATAGGGTTAATAATTTCGCAAGATATTGAGCTACAACGACGACGAATAAGACACTGGTGACTTTTACGAGGCAGGCACGGTCAGGAAATCACAGTCATAACTCTAATTTTATCGTTTGCTCGCTTGCTTTTCACCTCTCAAGAGCAACCGTCGTCTATCGATTTATTCTTTTACTTTTCATTTTATTATCCCTTTATTTTTACTTTTCTTTACCCTCCTACCTACTTTCGCATTTGATCTAATAATCGTCTTATTCATTATTTCCGATTTACATTTCTACATTTTATTTTAATATTTTTTTTCTAACTTACGAAATATTCGATTTTTAAAAATCCACATTGGTTTCCGTTCTTTTTTTTTAATAAAAATTTTAAATTTTTTATTAAAAACCTCTAAATAAAAATATTAAAATTGGAACGATCTCAGACCATTCTCAGAGAGAAAGAAAGAAAAAAAGAAAGAGAGAGAGAGAGAGAGAGAGAGAGAGAGAGA
>NC_140822.1:1487500-1497500 GCF_050613455.1 Vespa mandarinia | reverse complement strand
AGACATAACCACGTTGAATCGCTTATTTTCTAAGCATTGAAGTCACTGAACATTCGTTGCGAGTGATTCGACAATTTGCATGTACCGATGGAAGTATATGCTAAACGTTTAGAAGAACGTTTTAATACGTCTATATATAAGTACTATATAGATATATATGTATATGTATATATACATATATATATATATATATACGTAAAAAATGTATAGACGAGAGATTGGAATATGCATACGTCGTTTGTTATATTTTCGGCATTAAAATCTCTCCCACCTCGAAATTGTAACGAGAAGCCTGGTATAAGTAATAGTAATAGGTTGAAGAGAAGGAAGAGGTGGTGAAGGAGGTGGAGGTGGCATAGACTCAACGACGCCTTCTGATTGGTCGATATACGTATAATCAAGCTTAACATCGGTTAGGGCTCGTTTATATATATATATATATATATATATATATATATGTTATCTAAACGTAGTATAGGTATTAACTACGTTTTACGAATAAATTAATTATCGAATTAAACATTACTATAATTAATTTTTACAATTTCTCCTTTATAATCTCCTTTCATTTTTCTTCCTTCTCTTATCTAAAAATATATATTTGTATCTAACGATACAACGAGTCGTGTTTCTATGTACGTATTCGCATATGTGTATGTGTATATGCATACGTGTGTGTGTGTGTGTGTGAATTATCAGCGCAGAACTGGTTACCTTGTTGGTGCTTTGACAGAAGGTCGATAAAGAACAAAATTTTATACTCCTTCTGCCTTTATATCCCTTCGAAGGGATATCGACGAGCCTGATACATATACGTGTATATATATATATATACATACATATATACATATATAATAATAATAATTGTATATTTCTACGTGAAGAAATCTTAGAAATGATCGCTTTTGATCGATCCTTATCAGTCTATTTTGTCAGGCTTTTTCTTTGATCATATTAAATCGTACGTATTTCGTGAATTTACGACGAACACAAGGGCGTAACTAACGAACGAATTCGTTCCAAGAAATCTATCGTATCATTCAATATCGAAAATGTATGTCTATAAACACGCACATATACACACGTATACATACATTACATACGTACGTATTATGTATATTTTTTTTTTTTATTTTATTTGCCAGATAGCCTTTTCGTTCTAGCTTTTCTTATAGACGACGTCGTCCAATATTGTCTTGTTAATTCTTTTATTGAAACTATAATCTTGTCAATTCTTTTCATCGATATAGATTTGTATGAAAAAATTTTTACTAGAAAAAAAAATTGTAAGAAGAAAGTATGACAATTGTAAGACATCGAGATAACCTGTTCTAACGTAGTTCACGCTTCTCGACGTTTAATTATATGGAAAAGAGAAAGATAAAGAAAGAGAAAGAGAAAGTGGGAAAGAGAGAAAAAGAAAATAGATTACGATCTAACCCATCGGGGCCTCTCGTCTGCGGCGCGTTAAAATTCCGCGCAAAAGGAGTTTTCAGGCGTGCGAACGATTCCGTCTGTTTAAGCGCGGCGTTGGCGTTGGCGTTGGCGTTGGCGACGGCGGCAGTGGTCCAATACGGACGGATTCGATCGATAAAGGCAGCAGCACTAACAGCAATAACAGTAGCAGCAGCAGCAGCGTCAAACGGCAGCGAGGGCGACGACACGACCACGACGACGGCGACGACGACGACGATAACGACGACGACGACGACGGCGACGATGACGATGACGAGAGGGTGTTCGTGAAATTTCGTAAAGGCCGCGCTCAGAACGCCATCTGTTGGGGAGAACATGAAACATTCGTATGTTTTATCTCGCCTGCTCTTCATCCCCTCCAACTCTGAAAATCTCTCTCTCTCTTCTCTCTCTCTCTCTCTGTCTTTATTTCTCTCTCTCTTCTCTCTCTCTCTCTCTCGCTCCGATACGACTCATCGGCGAAGCTTAAAGCGCATCGAAGATGGCGACAGGAGGGTAGGGTCGAGTCAGTCGCTTAGAAAGGAAGCTTATTCCTCGTCCGTTAAACGACCATAAACATCGACGTAATGTCCTGTCTGGTAAGTAAGAGAGCTTTTTCGCAATCCTCCTCGTACCTCTATATTCGCCTTTGTGCTTTGGAAAGAAACAAATTTTGCAATTCGAGAGAGAGAGAGAAAGAGAGAGAGAGAGAGAGAGAGAGGGGAACGGCGGGAAAATTCAGGTAGTTCAAAATGACAAAATCGCGGAACGTGTATATATATGTATATATATATATGTATATATATATATATATACATATATATATAGTCGCTGTGAGCTTCTTCTCTTCCCTGGGAAGTTCAATGCGCTACGAGCTCGTACGTACACGTTCTGTGTGATCAAAAGGAAAATGGGAGCACGATTTTATGCTCTGCACGCATACTTACATATGTTCTCTCTTTATCTATGTGCATGTGCGCGTGTGTGTATATATACATGGCTATATATATATATATACATGTATATATATATATATATGTATATATATTTAGTTCAATGTGTTGGTAACGAGCATGTACACGTGCGCAAGAGTCCTCTTTTTCTGTTTCTATCATTTTCTTTCTTTCTCGAACGAGACTGACTGTCCGGCTAATCTATATAACACTACGAATGAACGAGAGAAAGAGAGAAAGAGAGAGAGAGAAAGAGAGAAAGGGAATAAGAGAGAGATAGCAAGAGGTCGGAATCGACGCTTCCATTACGCGACGTTGCGCGACGAATCAAAAAATTTCTTACGTGACGTCACTCACGCAATCATCCTTGCGATATATTTCGACGACATACGTATGTCGAGCAATCTGATTGGTCGAGGATTCCTTTGAACCTCACTCTCGCATTTAAAATGTTTATTATTAGATCGTGTACGTATACTCGTTGAAAATTAATTATGATTATTATTAGACTTAATACACATGTGGTTGTATATAATATATATATATATAGATATAATATATATGTTTGTGTGTGTATATCTATAATTAAATGAAAATCGATCTCTTGGACGATCGAATGATTATTTTAACACGTGATCGAACAAGATGCATTGGATGTCAAAGTTCATTTATATAGGGTGTCACGATTAGCATGATTTCATTATGTAATCAAGTTTAAAATGTATCTCGAATTTTGATCGAATCCTATGCATATATATACATAATATATATATATACATACACACAGTCTATTTATATACTCGTCATATATATATATATATATACACATGCGTACATATACATACACGATACAAAGGGAATTTATAATTCCTCATTTTTCTTATATATATATATATATATATATATATATATATATATATATATATATATCGTGTAGCAAGATTTATATCGTGTCTCTCTTTTCATGACTCTGTGTGTGTATATATATATATGTGTGTGTGAAAGCAACAGAAAGAGCGATTTCAATGAGAACTTGAAGCTCATGGCGTCCGAGCAGAGTCAACGACGGAAATTGATCGTCGTACTTTCGGATTGGGTCACGTAACTCTTATACATATAAACATATGTATAGCAATATTACAAGTCGATTCTAAAATAAAAGAACGAATAAACATTAATATATTTTCATATTATATATTGTATTATTATTATTATTATTATATTATTGTTTATATAAATAATATTTCGATAAGTATTACATACTATTTATAGACCATAAATGAATACATAAATATAGTGTAGATAACTAGTATTTAAATAAATAATATTTATTATTTCTTTTGTATTACAGAATCAACTTGTTATCTTATATATATATATATATATATATATATATATATATATTCAAAGTCTATTTGCATGGATACAATTTGGTTTTTGATCGATGATCTTTAAAAAAGCCCGAAGAAAAAAAAAGAAAAAAGAATGAGAAAAGGATAGGAAGAGTTTATCCTCAGTCTTGTTGTTTTGTTGTTCAATCTCTAAGCAACGCTATCTAAAGTTGACCTTTTAAATCGAATTTACGAAGTTTAAACTTATATCCTTCATTCTCTTTCTCTCTCGCTCCCTCTTTTTATATATAAGATCTTTGTTTTGAGCTTTTTTGATTCTGCTAAAAAAAAAAAAAAAAAAAAAATTAAAAAATTAAAAAAAAAACTGCTTTAATCGAAGATTTTTTTCTCGATGAGAGAAAAAAAAACAAAAAAGAAAAGAAATCCAAAAGGGACTCCTTTCGTAATCTTCCTTTATTTCAGATGGTGGTGGTGGTGGGTACTTTTTCCTAACTAGGATTCCTCCCCAAAAAAAAGGAACGGGGGTGTGCTGCGCTTTACTAACTAACAAATTTAATTGATATTATCAAAACTATTCGCATTTTTATTTCCAAAAAGAAGGAGAAGAAGAAGAAGAAGAAAAAGAAAAAGAAGAACAAGAACAAGAAGAGAATAATGAAGAGATTAATAAATTAATCAACGTTTAGAGAGTTAACTGGAGAAGGAGGAGAAGGAGAGATAGGAGATCATTGTTGTTATTGTTGTTGTTGTTGTTGTTGTTGTTGTTGTTGTTGTTATTTAGAGGAATCTAGTCACGCACAGGTAGAAAGATCGACGTCAGCGAAACTACACTACAGGATTAAAAGGATTAATCCGAAAGGATATACACCAAAGAAAATTAGTCTGAATTTAAACGTGGTCGATGGACCGACCACCCCCTAACCTCCTCTGAAAAGATCAATACCAAAGAAGTCAAAAGATCAACAAGTTTAAACGCTTTTAGATGTAGTAAAATTTACGAGAAAATCATTCTTCATCGTATTTTATTAAAGTGAACTTTGATCAATGACCGATGAAGATGTAAAAGGAGAAAAAAAGTATCAAGAAACAACGAGGAAAAGTCTCATCCTTATTCTTGCATTATTGATTTCTAACGAGCTGAACAAGCTATTCCTGTTTCATACAATCATGATGATGATAATGATGATGATGATTATAATGATGGTGATGAAGAATTGAAAGAATACATTGGAGGAACAGGTGCTACTCAGAATAATAATTTATAATTGATAAAATCACGAATTTCAAGGTTGATTAATGATCAAGTTTAAAAAAGAGTAAAAACAAAGATAGATAGATAGAGAGAGAGAGAGAGAGAGAGAGAGAGACAAGTATTATTAATCTATTTATTGAACAATCAATATGGTTACAAAACTGATGATGTAATATCATTGGCACCTAAAAGGGTTATGAAATAATAGGAAGAAAGAAAGAAGGGAAAGAAGAAAAAAAGAAAGAAAGAAAGAAAGAAAGAAAGAAAGAAATATATAAATAATAGAGAGAAGCTATAGTTTCCTAGTTGAAGGAAAAGAAGGAAAGGTGAGAGGTTGTAGACGAGCTTGAAAGTTGGAAGGAGGGTTGGAAGGGTATTGAAATAGAGGAGTAGAAGAAGAAGAAGTGAGGAGGGAGAGAGAGAGAGAGAGAGAGAGAGAGGGAGAAAGATAGCAGGGTCTTGTCTGGAAGGGTGGCAAGAGTGAAAAGCCGGGTAGGAGTAAGCCGGCTAGCAAGCAAGCAAGCAAGTAAGCAGGCAGGCAGGCAGGCAGACAGGCAAGCAAGCAGGCAGGCAGGCAGACAGGCAGGCAAGCAGATAGGCAGGCAGGCAGGCAGGCAGGCAGGCAAGTGAACGAGCTAGCTATCCAAGGAAAGCGTGAGTGAGAGAGGAAGATACAGAGACAGAGTGAGAGGGAGGGAGGAGGAGGGAGGGAGTGAGTAAGAGGAAGAAGGAAGGAGAGTTTATAGGAGGGGTGAAACCGGGTTGATATCGACCGAGGATTGCGCTTGCGTGGAAAAAGGCGCGCTCGAAGAATTCCATCGTGCGCGTCGTGAAAGATAGTAGTCAAAGCTCTCCTCTCGAGTAGTATTCGGTTGATCGACGAGGAGGAAACGACAGGATAGGACGAATGCATAACGTCATTCTATCACTGTATCTGTTTTAGCGATGTCGAGTATACTCGACTTCCGTTATCCTCTTTGGCTCTGTGCTTGGTGATTCCAACGCCTGCACGAGCCATCGACGAACTTCCGGAAGTCTTTGCGGATAGATAGATACAAAGAGAGAGAGAGAGAGAGAGGGGGGAGGGAGAGAGGGAGGGAGAGAGAGAGAAGAAAAAGAGATCATATTTCTTTGGATCGAGAAGTCGACAGGGAATATTCAGAACGAGAGGGGTGGGAGAGGGGAGAGAGAGAGAGAGAGAAAGAGAGAGAAACGAAGAGAAATAAGAAAGAAGAGAGTAAAGCTATCGCGAGACGCGATAACGAGCTGTGATAAGACTGTATAACTTTTTCTCTCTTTCTCTCTCTCTCTCTCTTTCCCTCTCTCTCTCTCTCTCTCTCTCTCTCTCTCCCTCTCTCCCTCCATCCATCCGCGTTGTTAACTTCTGGACACTCTCACATAGTTACGATAAAGTGTTCAAGAACGTCATCGTCATGACGTTCATCCTACCTAGAAGACGACATAATTTCGATAGATGTGATGGTGGTTATAGAAGTAGTAGTGACGGTGATGGTAGTAGTGGTAGTGATAATGGTAATGATAGTGGTAATAGTGATCGTGATTATGTTGCCTATTCGTCACTGAATCCACCGAGTTGAAGAAGAGCTAATCTAATCTAATCTAATCGTAATAATACGTGAGAGAGGAGAAGTTTTTAGTCCTCTTGTCGATATGCTCTGATAGATGAACGCGAGCGTCGAAGTCTCTCGAGGCTGAGGTGCTCGAAAATTTGTCTCTCTTATTTCTCTTTCTCTCTTTTTATTTCTCTCTCTCTCTCTCTCTCTCTCTCTCTCTCTCTCTCTCCCTCTCTCTCTCTCTCTCTCCGTCTCCGTCTCTGTGCTTAACTTTCTGAACATGATCAATATGCAGCAGTTGATCCTAGGACAAGTATCTAGTAGTAGCGAGCAACCTCAAGAAGAGGTTCAATTGACCGAACTATTGCCCGTCAAACAGTCACGTATTAGGGAGAATAATGTTTTCAAGGACATCGATGCTACCGATGCATTGAAAGCACTCCGAAGTTTTTCCGGTGAATGTAACGAGGAGGAACAAGACTTTGGATTGAGAATTTTTGACGAGACAGAAAATGGCCGTGAGAAAGATGAGATTAAAACTAAACGTGGATGTGGAAATAAGAGGAAATCGAATCATACGAACGTTGATAACTTGGAAAAGAAGAAAAATAATTCGAACGAACGTGACATCGATCATCGTGAGGTGACCGATTGTAAAAGATCGATAATGTCCAAGAAAAGAAATGTAGTAAGGAAAGATTCTAAGAAGATAATGTCAGGTTCTAACAAAAGGACTGTTAAAAAGATAGGGATCATTGATTCGACTGATCGAACGAAAGACAATACGGAAGAGGAGGATGATAATCAATCAGTTTTATACGACGACGAAATTCCAACATATTTGGATTTGGACAAAACGAAAGATAGTTTGAATGACGAAATTTACGTGTTCCGTCGTGAAAGATCTAACTCGTGCTCTCTCTCTCAAACGTCCAGCGAAGTGAATCATGAAAATACAGAAGAGATTTATGAAAACGATTATCAAACGACCGACGGTGTTCTAATAAAGAAATTCACTCATCGTTCAAAGAATTCAGAGATTAGTACGGACGAGTTAAACTCATCGATATCCGAGGAAGAAAGAACGACTCCAACGACCGACGATAATCCAGAAAAAGAATTAAGATTGAAGATTGACGCGATAATCCAGGCGAATTTTTTGGTCGAAAGAGATAACAACAATGTCGTTAGTCAAGATAGAAAGAAATTAGATATGAAAGAGAGTTCTTCGAAGTCATCGTCGTCGCCACCACCATCTCAATTATCTACGATAGTAACTAACGAGGTTCAGGACGGATCAACGTTCAGCGACGAAGAGACAAAAAGATCAGAGGACGATGGTAGCAATGAGGATCAAACCCAAAAGGATTCTCAAAAGAAATATTGTTGTGTTGTTTGTGATGCCCGTTTCAAAGGTAGCGGTGGCCTAAGGAATCATTATAAAGTTGTTCACGGTGCTGGGCCAATTTTCAAATGTGACGAGTGCGGCAAGGAGTTCCCATTGAAGGAACGTTTGAAGCTCCACGTTCGAACCCATACCGGCTTCAAGCCATACAAGTGTCCGGAATGTGACAAGAGCTTTGCCAGGGGTGGCCAATTGGTTCAACATCGTCGTACACATAGTCAGGTAAAACCTTATCGTTGCGCCCTCTGTTCAGGTACGTTCACATGTGCAGCGAATCTTGCTTTGCACGTTAAAAGGCACAACGGTCAGAAGGATCACAAATGTGAAATATGTGGTAGGGGTTTCGTTAGGCGTGATGCATTGAAAAAACACTTGGAATGCCTTCATCGCGACGTCAAGTCATTTCTATGCGTGATTTGTAACAAAACGTTTAAGGGACACCTGCCCCAACATATGAGAACTCATGCTAGGGACAGACCACATGGTTGTGCCACCTGCGGCCAAAGATTTGCTCAGAAATCACAATTGACCGTACATCAACGTACTCATTCAGGACAGAGACCGTTCAGATGTTTGGTCTGTTGGCAAGCGTTTGCGCATTCTACTGCGTTGAAGTTGCACACCAGAAGACATACCGGGGAAAGGCCGTTCAAATGTGTCGAATGTAACGCCGGTTTCACCCAATTGCCACATTGGAAAAAACATATGAAATGTATTCACGGTAGGAGCGAACCGTATGGTTGCAAACGTTGCAAGAGTTTTTTCAGGATCAAAAGTGATCTCGAGAGTCACGAGAAATCTTGCCATCCAGATGTAGAACCCGATGTCGAGGGCTCGTCCAATTCATTCGGTGCCTCGAACGATTCCACCGATAAGATCACCAATACTACAAAATACAGAACTATGACGGTCGAGAGAATGCGTTTGTTGTTGGCTGTATTATTAAAGAGGATCAGCAAACAGGAAAGATTAGACGAGTTGGGTTTCGGTAAACGTCTTATCGACAAAGTTCTTCATGATTCTTTGATATCCGCTGGGAAGGATCCGGCAACGGGTAAAGGTCTTTCAGAGTTGGAAACTCTCACCAAGAATCTTGAGACTTTTCTCGAGTGGACCGTACCGAAGGAACATTGGGAGAATTTTCGTCGAATGAAAAAAACTCCAGAAGACATTTTGGAAACTCTCACGGCTACGTAGAGGTGATCATCGGGATTAATTATTTTTGTTTTCTTTTAACTTTTTCTTTCTTTCTTTTTTTTTCTTTTTCTTTTCTTTTATTTTCCGTCTCCTCGTCAATCCCAATCCCTTCCCTCCCCCAATCCAAAACTCTCCTGGCATCTCTCGAACGGTGCGACCTACGATAGTAACAAACGATTAGCAAAGATATTTATTTCTCAAGCCGTTTGAACAAAATCAATCTTAAAACCCACCGTGTATAATACCGTGATTATTTTTATTTATTTACTATATTTTTTTCCTTTTTCTTTAGAAAAAAAAAAAGAAAAAAAAAAGAAAAAAAAGAAAAAAGATACTTTCTATATCTTCATATCAAATTGTTATTCTTGTCTCTTGTACAAGCATGCAACTATACACAAATTTTTTCTTCAGCTGTTGACAATCGAATGCCAATCGCTGATGAAACTTTTTCATTTTTTATTCTGATTGCACCCCCGTCATCATTATCATCTCCCTCACTAGCAACAGCAACGGCTGCAACATTATTATCATCATCATCATCATCATCATCATCATCATCATCATCATCATTATCATCGACATCAACAGCCCATATTTTTATACGTAGAAATGAACGAGATAATTATCAATCAAAGAAGTACATATATACGACTGATTTCATGTACTTCGGATTTAGATCCGTCTCGTTCGCGATTAGCACAATATGGTGATAGTTTCGTGAAATATCAAATCATACCAAAGCAAAGACAAAAGTAAACAAATGAAAAATAAAAAATAAAAGATAAAACAAAAATCAAGAATGCGAAAAGATT
>NC_140822.1:1467500-1482500 GCF_050613455.1 Vespa mandarinia | reverse complement strand
AAAATATTTAAAAAAATAATCAGACTTACATACGATAAATATATAACTATTTCTTAGGACCTTTGTGAATAATAACTTTCTTATTGTCTCAATATTTCCAAGTAAGATTAAAAGATTCTTTCATGTCCCATAATAATCCAGTAATACTGAAAGACTGAACGAGGATCAAAGATTAATTATAACGATTGAAAGATTAAAAGAGGAGAAAAAAAAACTATACTAATTATAGTATACTTATAAATTAACATAAATAGTATAGTACTATATATTATAATAAATAAATAATAGTAAGTAATATATATACGTATATAATTAAAAAGAGAAGTTTCACTCGTTGAAAAAACTTACCCATTTCGATGAATTGTATTTAAATGGAATATCATTGTTATTTAATAAGACCTGAGAGATTGTATTTCTCACTCCCAAAATTTGAATCCTGTTGAGGATCATTTTTTCTTTGAACGTACCCTTTTCTATAAATGCAGAAGATAAAGTTTGTTTGTAGGCCACGAAGGCCAACCGAATGTATTCTTTTTTCTCAAGGGAATCTAAAAAATTTATGAAAAAGGATAAAAGTAAAAAAAGAAGAATTAAGGAAATAAAAAAAAGAAAAGACAAAAAATAAAGGAAATTAATTTCTTAATTTCTTTTTCTTTGTTTTTTTTTTTTTTTTTTTTTTTTTTTTTTTTTTTTTTGTTTAAAATTTTTACAACATACCTAAACTATCTCCATCGTCCCAATACAATTCTCCTTGAGCGAAATTATATTGATCCAAGGCTACTAATAATTCAAAACTATTCTTCCTACTCTCCGTAGTCGTGGCACCAGGTTTCTGTGCTGGCAATATTGAACCACCACGAATCAACAAAGGTATGGTATCCAATGGAGCATTAAATGTAATTTTCTGACCGATCGAGAAGAATGATTTTTTTGTATATAAATCGTACCATAATCCATGTGGTATATAAGCGGTCACGTATGTTTTACCCTATATCAAAACAAACAATATATATTGACATTTCTCAGACAATTTTGTACCTTTAATAATTGTACTACAAGTTGCATCCATGTAAGAGTATAATTCTGACGAATCAACAACGTATTAATAAATACTTATGACAAAATTGAAATTACGAATAAAAATATACTCAAGAAATATTTCTTTACCTCCTCTAAAACTGGATTTATCATCAGACATCCTCCCCACATAAATTGTGAATCAATTTCGTATGTTGCTTTGTCATTAATAAATCTAACAAAAAATTTAAATCAATTTAAAGATTTACTCTAATATAAATATAGTTTATATATATATATATATAAACGAGTATAAAAGTATGTATGTGCATACTCAAAAAATAATGGACGAGCAACAGTCTCTCCATATCTATGTGCTCGGAAAAATAGCGTGTACAAATATGGCAAGAGCCAGTAACGTATGGTAAATGCTCTTTTTGATGATTTCACAACTAGATCACCTAAAGCAACTGGATCTTGCTCCTAAAAAAATATATTAAAATATATATATATATATATATATATATGTACATAAAATAATATTAAAAATGATATAAAAAATAGATAACAATAATGACATAAATTAATGATTTAAATTTAATAATAATTAATATATAAAATATTATAGATATAATTAATTAATAAAAAAAAAAAAAAAATATATATATATACCTTTAATGACTGTTTTATGATAGAATACGTATGTACTCACTATTGTACTATCAGAGTTGTGATTCCTCGCAAAAGGATAAAATGCACCAAGTTGCATCCACCGATTGCACAATGCTGCAGTTGTATTTCCATTAAATCCACAAATATCAGCGCCTACCATCGGTATTTGAAAAAGATTGAAGTGAAGTATTTCAGGAATGCTCATTCGTAAATCATACCTAATGAATAAAATAGACAAAATTGCAAAATACAAAGCACAAATTTATTTATTTTTTTTTTTTTTTTCTAAATATTAGTCCTTTTTTTTACCATGTAGAAAAATCGTCACCGGACCAATGACCAGCATACATTCCATGTCCAACCCATGTAGAACGTGATATTATGAATGGCCTTTTCTTCCTGATATTAGTAAGAGCACTAAAAATATTTTCTCGATTATTTATAATAGATAGGATTTAATTAACATTATAAAAATTGAAAATACATACTAGTTTGTAACTATTGCATGACTGATGCCATAAGTATTATGAAGATTATAATGTGGTCCTAAATAATGTTTTGCATTCATGCATAATGTTTTTACAGATAAATTTTTCCCTATAAGCATTGGAGTATATTCTGGATAATCTAATTCGTTGTAAATGCAACCATTTTTATTGCCATTGTAAAAGTTGGACGGTTCATTCATATCCTTGTAAAAAGAAAAGAAGAAAAAAAAAAAAGAAAAAAAAAGAAGAAAAAAATTACATACATTTAAATAATAGATTATTCGGCGACACACACAATAAATTATTTTAAAATAATAATATTAAATAATACATACAATCCATGCACCATCGTACTGGAAATTATTATGCAAATCTTGCATCATATTCAAGTAATAATCTTTTGTTTTTGGATTGGTGAAATCAGGCCACACCGTTGATCCTTTATTCCAAACTTTTCCTTCAAATGGTTCATTGGATACCGCATCCTTTACGAATATTTCCTCCTTTACACCTTCATCATATGCACGATAAGATCCACTTTTTTCTGACACACCAATACCGGCATCGATCAATGGAATGTAATGCATTCCTAACTATAATGTATGAAATAATATATCACACTTTTATTATTATTATTATTATTATTATTATTATTATTATTATTATTATTATATATAAGATGGACTTATAGTTACAAATGAAATTATTATAAAGTTCATATACATTATGTAACTGCTCAACGAATCTTGGTAAATCTTTAAACGTTTTGTTATTATATGTGAAATCATTATTTTTATCCATGTAATCTAAATCGTTCCATTGTGTATCCTAAAAATAATAAATTCATATTAATTCACATTTTTATTTTTATAAATAAATTATAATATGTATATTATAATTTATAAGATTACGAATATATTACAAATGGTATTCCAGCTTGTATGGTTCTGTTCCATACTTCTTTAGTTTTTTCCAAGCTTCCATATCCAAATCTGGAAAAAAAGAAAAAGATACATATACAAAGAATATAATAAATACTCAAATCACGATATCTCATGTAGATATTAGAAACAAAGAAAATATACCGGCATAAGTGAAAACCTAATGACCAATACGGTGGTAGAAAAGGTTTACCAACAATTTGAGAATATTCTCTTGCCACATCTTGAGGAGTTGGTCCCAAGAAAAAGTACATGTCAAAAATACCACCGATACTTCTAAAAGTTATACTAGGAGTTGGTTGTAATATCGTTTCTGTAAAGATTAAATTGTACAAGGAATAAATATAAAATTTAATACGAAAGAAGAAAGAAAAAAAAAGAAAAAAAAAAAAGAAAATAAATGAAAAGGATTTATCTATATATACCCATTGGATTGCTATTTAAAAATAATACTCCATGACAATTTCCTGATTCTTCAATCATGAGATAAAATGGATGAGAACCATATAAATTCGCCTATATTAAAGAATAGTTTATTTTGATTTTCTCGTTTTAAATTAATCATAATTAAAATATCGAATATAAACAAACTTACATTTTCTATTGGTGGTTGATCCATGTTAAACATAGTATAGCGTTTCCAATCATTTTTTACTTTTAAATGCGTTCTATGTTCTCCAATACCATAAATGTTTTGTGAAGGTAATATGGCACTTATCTGTAAGAATTGATCAGCAAATATAAAGCCACCAATACCAATGGAGTCAAACCTGCAAATAGAAATACAGTATTATGGTAATGTTAAATGTTATTTAAATACTAAAAAAAGGATTTAAATTTACAATGTCGTATTGTCTGCAACTCTGTCAATTCTAAATCCAATTTTTTCATCATCTGTGATAAATCTGTATTGTGGTTTTGAAGGGAGATAATATGAAGATTGAAAATCAGATTTTATTGGCCATGGAGGCTCATATCTTTGATTTGCAGGATCATAAATCTACAATAATATTGATTGAAAATATATATTGATTGATTAAATTAAAAAAAAATATAATTACATTATTAAGACAGTATTCATTTATACCTTAACCCGTATTATTGAACTGTCAATTATTGTTGTCTCCATTTTTACAAGGGGTATATCTTTTTTATAAGCAGATTTTTCTTTTAAAGTAAGAAATCCAGAAAAACTGTTGTCTTGCTGACTATAGTTTTCATATTTATAAACACTCCAATTATAAGGATAATAACAATAAGGAACATTTAAAAATTCATTATCATATTTTACTGGATTCCAGCAACAACCTCGTTTTACGCAATTAGATACAGTACCTCCAAATTCCGGAAGACAATCGAATCGTAATGATATAGGAACTTTTTTACACTAAAATGCCAATGTATAAATTTTATAATTAAAATCAATAATCATTTATACATGTTTATTTAAATAAAAATTGGATTAGTTACTTGCAACTGATCCTCCGGTTCATTATTAATTGTTAATGTTTCATTGTCTTGCATAATAATAGAAACATAGACGTATTCTCTCTCTTCGATAATATCATCTGGATCTTTAATCATTTTATATCTCCAATTTTCAAAATCATTAACAATATCATTCATATAAATCCTTGATTCCTCGGTACTAAATATAGAATAAGGCGAATGCAGTACAGCAATTATTATAACAATAGTTAAAAAAATTGCAAGAAGCGTTATAGCGACATAAGACATAGCAAATTTTATGTGGGAATTTTTTCTTGGATCTACAATTCCCTTTACAATTTTCAATTCTTTATCATTTGCCTTTAATATTTCCACTTTAACTAGTTTAGAAGATTCATTAGATTTATCATCTTGTTTAACTAGTTCAGATGTACTCTTCTTAAATTCATTGTTACCCTTTATAATCATTTTGGAGCAACAATTTATACACCTGCAAGATAAGAAACACAATAAGAAACACAAAATTGATATCATTTAATTATTTGATTAATATAATAACATGATTATAATAATAATAGTAATAATAGTAATAATAGTAATAATAGTAATAATAATAATAATATCTATAAATATAAAAAAAAAAGGATTATTCAAGATATAATTTTAAATCTAAAAATGAAATTCATAAATAAATAAATTATTATCATGCATGAAAAAGGAAAAAGAAATTCTCCTTATTGTTTTTTTTACAAATTCTGGATGAAGAAGTACTATCAAACAAAGTTACACATTTATTTCTAATTCGACAAGAATATTTATCATATATATATATATATATAACCTCAAAATTATGTTCAAATTAATATCTATATAATTATAATTAAATGTTTCGTACAACGAATTAAATTCAATAATCTCACTTTTGGTATTTTCAAAACATAAAAAAAAAGAAGAAGAAAAAGAGGAAAACAAAAGAAGCAAAACATAATGACGTTTGTTATTAAAATAGATTGTATCAAATATCTTTCAAATATCTTACCGACTTTCTCGATTGGAATAAGTCTTTTGTAATTTTTCACTTTAGCTTCAGAAAGAAATTGTCTCGATTCTTCTTTATTGAGTCGTTAGCACTGGAATGCGTCGTTCACTCTGCCAAATGAAAGATTGCAACTTATCTTATAGCGTGTATATTTAGTATCATTATGTCTCATCCTTTCGTATGTATATACATATACATATGTATATATATATATATTCAAGGAAAAATCCAATATACATAATTTGCATAGCATAAAAATAGTTTACTATAAATTGAAACAATTTCAAAATATTACGTAGAAAAGTAATATTTAATTTAAATCTGGTAGACCGCAAGTATCCTCGATTGTTATTTGTCGCTTGTTTGATAACACTGATAAAAGTTTTGACATTTTCTATATATGTTTAACCTTTAATGTTTCTTTTTTTTTTTTTTCTTGAAATTACGTTGTCATTGAATCGTAATCTTGATTATTTTCGCACGTTTCGTGTTATTCATTTGTCGTTAGTAATAAATCATTTTTGTCACAATATTTTTCAGGATTCTGTTGTAAAAAGTTAATTTGATCATATTATATTATTAAAAATTCTAATTGTAATAACATAGTAATCATTGAAAAACATATTAGAATGTGTTTTCTTGAGAGAGAGAGAGAGAGAGAAAGAAAACAAAGATTTTGTTAATCATTATCTCATAGTTGGCTTATGTAACATAAAGTTCTTCGTAGAAAAGCCAACTAAGAGTTTAATTCGTGCACAGATACGTTGCTTTTGCTACAGCTAAATCAGAGATATGCGTTTAAATTATAATAATAAATCTGATATAGAGTCAAACGTATTACATGTATATTTTTTTTGAGTGTAATGTTAAAAAAAAACAAATTAATTAAATTAATAATATTAAATTATCAGTGATAACTCATAGTTTGTATATCTTAAGCAATAACGCAAATTACGATTTATCTCGTTAGTTGGCAGTCAATGTGTTAAATCGATTATAATAATAAAATTTTAATACGTAAACAAAACAGAATATATGTATATGTATGTATAAACTCGCAGAATTGCATTAGTTAAAAGACAAATAATCTCTTTTGCCTTTTATGATAAATACAAAGTTTCATTATCAAGAGAACACACATATAAATATTATCTATAAGCTAAATATGAAGTTACATTACAAGATGTATATGTGTTCAGTAATATGAGAATACAGCAATATCACATATATGCAGATAACTGTTTCATTAGTTTCATTGATTATTGTGTAAGAATCCAAGTCTCATAATTCTTAAAATAGAATTATACGAATGAATATATCAATGTTATTGGAGAAATAAAATATTTAATTTTTATGAACATATACTTTAAATACAATATAAATTTGTTATTTTATATCAGCATAAAAATCTCTTAGGTTTTTTCGATTGCATTATTTTCCTTTTCATTTTCGCATTTACGTACGATCTCTGAAAAAGAAAGAAAAAAAAAAAAAAAAAAAAAAAAAAAAAAAAAATAATAAATAAATTATACTAATGTTACAATATGTGAATGAGGTTAATTAATCGTTGTGAAATAACTTTACTTTTAACGATTTCCCGTAAAACTAGGATTGTCGGTGATTCTGGAATGTCGGTTAAAAAGTTCTTTCCCTCGTCGCAACATCTTGCAATCAATGGATCCAATGGTAATGATCCTAAGAAATCAATATTTAAATCAGCGGCCATAGCACGACCACCACCTGTCAGTGCCGGAAAAATTTCTGCTGAATTCTAAAAAAATGATAATTTTTTATTAAACCGATATTCCTTTTGAAAGACTATTTGGATTTATTGAAATAAAATTAAAAAACTTACCTTACATTTAGGACATACGAACAAACTCATATTTTCAACTACACCTAATATCGGAATGTTTACTTTGTTACAAAAATCTATTTCTTTTCTCACATCCAACAAAGCAACCTGTTGAGGTGTAGTGATAACTATGGCACCAGTTATACCGGCACCTTTTAAATATGTTGTTACCGACAAATGTTCATCCGAGGTACCAGGTGGTGTATCCAGTATAAGATAATCCAAATTACCCCAATCAACTTCTGACAAAAATTGTCGTATCATACCATTCTTTTTAGGCCCTCTCCATATTACAGCACTGCTTGGACTATCAAGTAAAAATCCAATTGACATCAACGATAAATTATCCTCGATATACTGAAAATATTCATTAACATTAGTCATCTAGAATATTTATTAATTAACATTCATGTATAAAATTTATTCATTAGATTACCACAGGAGACCAGCCAGAACCACTTTGATGTATTTGTTCTCCAATTGCTCCTAAGATCCTTGGTTGTGATGGACCACAAATATCAATATCCAATACAGCAATCTAAAACCCATATTATAGAAAAAAAGAGTATTTGAAAATTAATTTATGTAGACATTTAAATATCATTATGCATGTAACTAGAAAGCATGGCTAATGTATGTAAACTATTGTTATATATAAGAACTGTGATAATCAATAAGAGGCTGGTACAAGTTGATACGACATAGATACCTATACATCTATAGATATAGTTAAGTTTTTGGTATTCTTCTTAAAAGGAGGAAGGCACAATAGTGTTCAATATGACAGTATGTACATAGAGAATCACATGGATGTACTTGGGATAGGAAAAAGGGTATGTATAATATAACAAAATTATTATATTTAATTTGAAATATGAATAATTCTTACATTCTTATCAGGATTATTATCTGCCAGGACTCTAGATATCAATGAAGTCATTGTACTTTTACCAACTCCACCTTTGCCAGATAAAATCAGGATTTTGTGTTTGACATTAGACAATTTTTCTTTAATCAATTTTATATCAGGATCTGGTTGTTTCGTTGCACCTGACGCACATAATACTTGATTTGGACATCCCGCACAAGCGGATGCTTTACCGGCATGATCACTTTGTGTACCAGGACAATCTGCAAATATTCTGATAATTTTCTGTCTCATAAGCGAAAATTCTTTTTAAGGAATTTCGATATGAAAATAATTAAAAAAGAAAAGAAAAGAAAAAAGAAAATTGCACAATAGCAATAAACCTTTTTATATTTGTAATAGTTTTTATATGAATCATTTTTGCGTCATTGATTGAAATTATTAAAAAGAAAGGAAAAGAAAAAGAAAAGAAAAAACGAATTTCAGACAAAATTCTAACCTTTAATTTATTTTTATGATCAATGACAATATATTACTAATCGAGCTTGTATTATAATACGATACGTACATAATAGATATGACAATTAAAATTGCAATAATTAATGTAAAATATAAAATTATAATAACTGATAAATCTATCTTACGTTCTGGTGCTGTACTTGGTACGTCTGCCATGTTGAGAAATGTCATAAATACTGAACTATTATACGCGCGCTAATCAAAATGAGAGGTTATAATATAAATTTATAAAAATTGTTTACTTTTTCTTTTTTCTTTTTTTAATATATCACATAAGTCAATAGATTTCAAAGGACATTCCTTAATATTTTATTCTTATATCAAAGAGTGTAAAATTGTGTAAAAAATGTGTTTGTTAAATGATTATTTATTTATATAAATTTCTTTGACAAATATATGATGGATAGCTTTCCTTGAGATTTAAAATATTATTTATTAAAAATAATGAATTCTTTTTTTTCTTTATATAGCAATTACAGCCATGGAGTATTGTTGGTACATCGATGCCATACATGGAATCAAAAATTCCTATCCATGTAAGCGATTACAGTCGTACACATCATTTATTACCTTGGAGACCTAATACAGGATTTGAAAATATTGAAGTTATACCATTGTACGTTTATTATTTATTTTTATCTATATACTATCAAAATTTCTTTATTGATATAAATCATAATAAGTGTTGCTCTTTTAGGACTAGAAAATGTATATCAAATTATCCATTGGATGCAACCAGTGGTACTATGCATAAGCCATTAAAGTTTCCTGATTTAGTAACAGGATGTCATAGAGATTCTGTGCATACATCTAAAGCAGCTCTTTATACAAGATATACACCAAATGAATGGTTCCAAAAACAAATTAAATATTATAATGAAGCAGATTCTAATAGACATTTATCAGAAAGATTGAGAAAGGATGCTTTAAGAATAGTTAGGTATGTGTTAAAAATTGTTCTTAATTATATTTATAATAATCTTAATTATTGATGTATTCATAGGAATGCAGAAGAGAAAATACAATATGGGCAATTAGATACTGGAAGAAGATTGGGTGAAAGAATAAATGATGTATCCTTTTGGCGAAATGAAATTGTTTCAGAATTGGAAAGATTACTACAAGAAATAGAAAGACTTCAGGATTGTCGTTCTGTTTTAGATAAAGCAATAAGAGATATTGATGGACCATTACATATTGCAGAAGAATGTCTTTATCATAGAGAAGCAAGAAAAGGTATATAAGATGATTATGTAATATATAATAAATGTATATGAGATAAAATTTATGTGACACAGGGACAGAACTTGTTCATGATGAATCAGAAAAATGTTTGCTGAAAGAAATAGAAAACTTAAAAAATTGTCAAAGAAATTTAGATGTATGCCTAGATAAATGTAAAGATCAGGTATGTAATTAATTTTTAATACAATTTGTAAAATAGTATATATATGTATATATATTTCATTCTTGTATTCTTGCAGTTGCGAAATTGTAGAGCCTCACAAAATCAATTAGAATTAGATTTGAAAAACAAAGAGAGTGCATTAGGTATAGATATGATGTGTCATCAATTGAATAATTATAGCCATGGACTACAATATTACACTGGAATTGAAAAATATGATCCTTGGTAAATAAATCTAATTTTGAAATAATTAATAAATAAAAAGTAACTTCATATTAATCTTATTAAATTTTTTTACATTAGTCTCTCAGAACAAGAATGTTGGGCAGAGGCAGCAAATCGCATAATACAAAAATCACAACACGAAAGAAATATGTCTAATCAGTTGCGAACAAGTGCAGAAGCTCTTATAAATAAAGTGGCTCAAGAAATGTGGGATTCATGGAGTACTACAAATAGTGCTTTGACACATAGATCTTCTGAATTACTCGAAGCTAAAAATAAACTGCAACAACATTTACAAAAAGTATGATTTTATATGATCTGTTTAATAATTTTTTGATATTAACATATTAATATATTATAGGTACAACAGGAAATATTTGATGTTGAAAAAAATATGGAATTAATGCGTAAAGCTATTGCTGATAAAAGTCATGCCATTAAAGTTGCACATACGAGATTAGAGGCCAGAATGCATCGTCCAGATTTGGAATTATGTCGCGATAATGTTCACTCAAGGTATTCTCTCTATTTGTTTTCTATTTTCTTTTTTCTTTTCCTAATACAAATTTTATATTCACTTGACTATAATATCTTGCATTCATTTCTATAGCCTTCAAAAAGAAATTGATGAAATAGATCATCAAGTAAAACGTATGCATAAAGCTTTGAAAGAACTTGAGGATCAACATCAAAGATTGTTGAGAACAAGGACTGCATTGGAACATGATCTAGCTCTTAAAATAGATGCAATATATATTGATAGAGAAAAGGTTTGCGGCCTAAGACGTGCATATCCAGTTAATGCATTATTTAGATTTTAATTAGTAGTAATATATACATATTTAAAGCTTTAAGCACACACACATAATTATTTGTATATATATATATATATATATATATATGTATATATATATATTAGATTATATATTAGACTTTATTGAAATAAACGTACACCTAGAGAAATCTAGATTAAAATTGAAATTTAAATGATTCAATTAAAAAATCCACTATATTTCTTTTGTACATTATGAAAGGACAAACTTGTGTTTCATTACGAAGCTACGTATTTTTTAATATAACTCGGCAAAGGAAGATTGAGGTCTTCTTTTGATTCAAAAAATGTATACGACAGTGTTATATCATCGATAAACTCCATTTTAGGATCTTCATTGAACTCTGGATCTATATAAAAGAATACTGGCATATCGACCTAAAATGAACATAATTCTCATTAATTTTTCTACATTAAGTACATTGTTAGCTTTAGATTTAAGTTTTAAAAAGTTACCTGTTCGTGAGGATTCAATAATTGCTCTTCAAAGCAAAAGCATTGAATTTTATTGAAATACTGTCCTACCTCAAATGGAAGTACATTATACGTAGATATGCCTATAACAGGTTTATCTGTTGGATTTTTAGCGGTATAAAATGCCAATGCGGTCTCTCCAGGGACTACAGTTATTTCACGTTGTAAAGGTTTAAAATTCCATGCCATTGATGCACCTGTATCAGCACTGAACTTTATTTTTATTTTTCTTTCTTTAATAGGTTTCATTGATTCTATTTTGCTATTATCATGACCAACCACAGTTCCTCCAAAACTATATGCCTAATTCAAAAATATATAATAATTCAAATAGAATTCATTTAAATATATTACATAAAAGAATATATACACAATAAAAAGAATATGATATTTTAAGATTATATAAAATATAATTATGATAGTATATAAAATATACCTGACAAAATATTCTGTATAATGGTACTGCTGCATAACTAAGCCCAGCTACAAGTATACCCAAACCAGTCACATAAAGTGCCGTTGATCGTAATCTTCGTTTCTGTTCAGGACTATGGTATTCTTTCATTAAATTTTTTGATACATTAGTAGATATATTTCTGATAGCATATCTACTTATTAAACGTTGACAATGTATTAACAACATTATGTCTATCTTAACCTTAAAATCACAAAGAAAAATATTTGTTGTCAACTATCAAAACGCATTTTAATCGATAATACAAATAAAATTAAACTGATATCAATTCTTTATAATATCGATAAAAGAAATTCTAATAAATATTATCGAATAAATTTCTTCTAATATTAATCCACATGTCGAACGTCTGTACTAGGCTATAAGCCTTTAACTCTGTTATCTGATTGGTCAAATTGAACTGGCTTGTTATACACTTTGAAAAAAGGTGGGAAATACGAAAAGTATTTTTTTTACTTTGCGTGTGTGTATTCTTTTTCATTTTTACTTTATAAAGTAAAAGATTAATACAAAATAAGAACATTTCCTTGCAAAAGGAATTGAAAAAAGAAAAAAAAAAGGACCAGATACAGTAGATTAAACTCTTGTTCTATAATATCGTGAATGTATTCTAAAACTCATGATTGAATTTTTAAAGATTATTGAGTGACTTTGTCATTAAAAAAAAAAAAGAAATGGAAGTATTGTCGCAACTACAATAATCGTACAAGAGTTTAATAGAGTTTTTTTCTTATGCGTTTGCAAAAATAGAATTAACGATTGAAGATGGCCGACGACGACAATGGCCGAAGATAGCCGACAGCGGTGACGATGGCGGCAGCCAAAAATGGCCGATCTATAAAACAGGGATCTATTGATACCAACTGTATTAACATTGGAGTGGAATGAGAAGAGAGAAGACTTGTTTTTCATAAAAGTAAATTTATTTATTTATTCAATTTTTTTTTTAATTTTCTTTTCTTTTTCCTCTTTTATTAATATACATGGCCTAAATGAAAATATAATGCGCTTTCCTTTATCCGAAAAGGAATATAACAAATACGTAGTTTGCTTTTTATAATAACGATTCCTATTACATCGCAATAGAATAAATGTTTATTCTTACAAGATTTAATTTATGCTTTTACGAGTTGTCCGCTTAATGAGAAAAACAAATGGACACGCGTAGTTGTAACATCTAAATTGGCCATATTCATTATCATCATTAGCATTACGATCATCATGATAATCGTCGTCATCATCGTCATCATCGTTGCCGTCGTTGTAGGCGTTGTCATCATCCGGATGTTATTGAATTACGTACAATATATGTCTTTTTTTCCCTTTTTTTTTTCTTTTTTTTCAAACAAAAAGGAAATTCGATATTTCCTGACTATCTATTTCTCTGTCTATTTTGTTTATCTATTTTATTTATTATTATTTTGCTTCATTTCTTTTTTCCTTTCAGAAAAACAGAAAAATCGTAGATCGGAAAATGGAAAAAAAACAAAGAAGAAAAAGAAATACACTCTATTTTCTTATTTATATTATTCTTTCATTTGTTCTATAGAAAAATTATAGTATGTACTCGAAACCTTATGAACTTGAATTCCGTTCGCACGGTGTACTTATTTTTTTCTTTTTGCATATTTTTTCAAATTCTCTAGAGAGAGAGAGAGAGAGAGAGAGAAAGAGGAAGGGGTGAGCGGGTAAATGCTTGGTACTAGTGGTGGTGTGTAATATCAGTCTCCGATGAAATTATTTGTAGTTTGTTTAGAACGATGGAAGAAACATTTCGAATTGGTCCTATATCATAAAAATGATTTATGTCAGTATATTTGTCGACTATTTTTGACCAATATAATACAGATATTTCATATACCCACGTTTATTTAAAAAATACAATAGACCGTGCAAACGGCGCATCTTCTTTGGCACGAGTGAGAGGTACTCTTGTAACAATTTATATTTATTATTTATTAGCAATTGCCTATACACTATTTCTCTTTGTGTTTACCTGATGATTATTTATTTATTTATTTATTAATTTTTTTTTCTTTCTTTCTTTCTTTCTTTCTTTTTATCAGATGGAAGCACCGAACAGCTCCCACGTAGCACATAGATATAATTTACTTTTTATTATTTCTTTTATTTCGTTTTGTCTCTTCTATTATATGTATTTATAATCGAGCACCGGCTTAGAAAAGTTTAGACGGATTCAATTATGGCCACTTGTTTGAAGTATATATATATAGTACTATATAATATAGATACCAGGCACTTTGCCAAGTATTATACCTATATACGTCGAGTTTATCTCCTCTTTCCTACATATTTTTAAACAATTAATATATATATATATATATTTTATGGTTTTTTTTGCAGATATCACTTGTTTTTATATATATATATATACACACCTATGTATATATAATTGTAGATATATATTATATAAGTAACTATAGTATTTATATGATACGTCCGATCTTTAAACGATTCGATTATTATTATTTAATGTCTTTTTTTTTATCATGCCATTGAAGGTACAATGAAAAAAGAATTTATCATTTTGTTTATTGTTAAAAAAGTTGGACGAGTTTAAATTTCTATTAGGGTTAAATAATATAAAAATAATATTCCAGGCACGTATCATTGTTTATTCATATTTATTTATTTTTCTTTCTTTCTCCTTCTGCAATCGAACATTATTTTTTTTTTCTTTTTACTATTTTTGCTTCCTAAGAATTTCTTTTTCTATT
>NC_140822.1:1460000-1462500 GCF_050613455.1 Vespa mandarinia | reverse complement strand
TATTTTTTCTGTTTCTTTGTTTTTTTTTTCTTTTTTTTTTATATATATATATGAATATATATATATATATATTTACATTATTTTGACTTTTCTTTTTATTTTTGTTGTTTTATTTAAAAACGCGTTTATTGTTTCTTTCTCTCTGTTTTTTTTTTTTTAACGATATTTCTCCTTTCTCTCTCTCTCTCTCTCTCTCTCTCTCTCTGTGTTTTTTATTTTGTTATTTATTTTTTATTTTGTTATATTTTTTTCTCTTTAATCGGCAACAACAGTATAATAACATTGAAGCACGGACGCAACACACAGCACAATTATATAGTAGTACACGTATAAACCATTCACCAATAGAAGCGGTATGATATATCACGGGTACAAAAGATTGATCCTCGAGAGATTTTCTCTGGCTTGTTTGGTTTTTGTTTTGTTTTGTTTTTTTTTTTTGTTTTTGTTTTTTGGTGAGATGAGGGATGAAAGTGAGGTTTTAACGGGGAAAGAGAAAGGATAAGATTTTTCGTCGAGTTACTTACATTGTCTTTTCCTAAAAAAAAAAAAAATCGTTTATTTATTATATTATATAATATATCCATAATATATAAAATTAATGTGTAAGAATTATATACGTTTATATTATTTTCATTATATATTATTATAAATTATTATATATTATTAATAAGAAAATTCGTAATGATCATTTAAATGTATAAATTAAGAGAGAAAAGAATGAGAAAGAAAGAAAAAAAGGAAGACAAGAGAAAAAAGAAAAAAATTAAAAAAGAAAAAGGAAGAAAGAAAAAGAAAGAAAATAAACGAGGAAAATAATAAATGGAAACGTATTGTTTAATAGAAAAATCATTTTAGCAGTTGAATTCGATCGTTGATGCGAAATAATATAAATCTTATCTTCTGGACAGAAGAGTGGGAAGATAAGATGAAAAAAAGAATATATGAGGAAATTAGCCTTTCAATTATTTTCAACTGTGTGTGTGTTTAAATATCGTTTTACTTGTTGACGACGAATTAATCGCCACAATCCTCTTCTTCATCTCGTCTTTAGATAATCCATGATAATCTTGATAATGTTGTTTCAATCTGTTTCGAAAACTAAACTTCATTGAACATAAATGACAATTGAATTTTTTCCTTTTGTTACCGCATTCTTCCTTTCGGTGACGTAACAAGCTGCTAGCCCATTTATAATCGTTCCCACATAATTCGCAAACGTAGTCGTAACGTTCTCGGGCTTTTTTTTTCTTAGATAACTTGTGAACTGTCAGAGTATGCTTCTCCAATTGATAATCATGATAATACTTGTTAGGGCATATAGAACAACGGAATTTCTTCTCTTTGTTGCCGCACTCTATCATTTGGTGACGCATCAAACTACTACGCCATTTGTAAGCCTTTGAACATCTGTTACAGACGAACAAACGACATTTTGGTAACAAGGTACGTTTTAAAGATCCTTCGGATAGGCATTCCTTAATGGTATTCATGGCCGATGACTGGTTCGTCGAAGAGGTTTCTGAAATTTAAAAAAAAGATTAAGTTTTAGCTACTGTTCTGTTTATTACGAGCTAGAGGGTGGTACCTGGGTCTTTTTATTTTTTTTCTTTTTTTTCTTTTTTTTTTTTTGATTCACCTACGACACTGTTCTTGAAAGGAAACGGGAAAAAATAGATTATTTGGTAATAGTGACGTAGAGGGAGTCCCAAGGACGGGATACGTTAATAATAATAACAACTAATTACTATTAACGATCGATCTTGGATATTACTTGGCTTCTTTTCAAATACTTAATTAATATTAATGAATGGGATTCAAATGAAATCACGAATTTTGTTTTTATATCATTTCTTTTTAACTATATTTATCTCGATTCGTGTTCTGTACAAATTGTACCTACCGAAATTCGTGTATCGCTGTTATTATTTATTTATTTCTAATGGTCGTGTTGGCATTTTTTAGCGCTTGCATTTAATTAATAAACGATACAACTGATTTTGAATAGACGAGACAATTTTTTTCGCACGCTTTACTCCTCTTTTCATCGTCATCGTCGTCGTCGTCATCATCATCATCATCATCATCATCATCATCATCATCATCATTGTCGAGAAATCAATGAGAATCACAGTTACGTTTTTTTTTTTATTTCTTTTTTGTTTTTGCTTTTGTTCTTTTTTTTTTCCTTTTTCTTTTTATTTTAATTAAATCCAATTTAATTCGTGAATAATTGTGCACCGATGAAACATATTTGTAAGTTGACAATAATAAAATAATAGACGTGACAAATGTGAAATCGTGTTATCAAAAGTTATCTCGATCGCACTATAGTTCTTAGGCTACATGCGCATTATTATATCGGACCAATCCACGATGATCCAATTAGATAATTCAAGGTAATACAAGAGCGTATATACCTTTGCAATAATTATTTAGTCGCTAGGATCACGTAAACTCGAAAATTGATTGAATTCGATTCGCTGACGATTCTGCGCAT
>NC_140822.1:1447500-1452500 GCF_050613455.1 Vespa mandarinia | reverse complement strand
TCTGTAGAAATCCTTCATGCATATTTGACAATGATATTTCGGGGCTTTTCCACATTCGTATCTTTGATGTCTCATCAGATTAGCCATCCATTTGTAACCCTTCCCACATTCGCCGCACATATAATGTTGATCTTCCGGTAGCGTTGTATGGCCACGATGGAGCTTAGGAAAGAACAATGGCGTCGTTGGATTATTTACGGGCCATTCCAATTTTTCAGTCTTCGAAGGATCCATATCGATGATCGGCTTCAATTCTGAAACGTCAAACAGTTTTAGTCATTTTAGAGGGAGAATTTTTATTTTCATATTTTTTATAGATAAAATTTTTTTCATTTTTTTTCGCATTTTTTTTTTTTTTTATCGCATACAAAATAAATCACAAATAATACATTATAATTTTCTTTTCTGCTTTTTCTTTTTTTTTACAATTCGGAAAAAATATTGCGTAAATAGAAAAAAGAATGAATGAATGAATGAATGAATGAATGAATGAATGAATGAATGAATGAATGAATGAATCAATCGATCAATCAATCAATCAATCAGTCAATCATTTCTTTGATAATTATTTTACTTGTTGGCCCTTCGGCCAGATTTTTTTTTATTTGCTTTTTTTCTTCTTTTGCTATAGGTATACGTGTGTATATATATATATATATATACACACACAAATATATATGTATATATAACATTGATATAATAAAATTCGATAAAATTTGTGTGGGTTATACATACATTGAATTAAGAAAAAAAAGAAAAAAAAAGGGGGAAGAAACAAGACATATATTTATTGAAATTACGATGGGATAGGATTTGTACGTGTTTACATTAAGATCCGTTTATTCACATTAGTATACATAAAACATTATGAGTACAAAGCATTATCGATGAGTGTCGCCAATTGAGAGAGAGGAGAGAGAGAGAGAGAGAGAGAGAGAGAGACAGAGACAGAGACAGAGAGAAAGAGAGAGAGAGAGCGAGAGAGAGAAAGAGAATGAGAGAGAGAGATAAGACGAATATCATTAAAATAAATTATATATACGTAATTATATTTATGATTTCCTGTTTTTCTTTTTTCTGTTCTTTCTTCCTTTCTTTTTTCACCTACAAGAGTATTTCTTTTCTGTTCTTTTAATTTTCTTTTTTCTCTTCTTTTAATTACATATTAAAAACACAATAATCGGTAATAAAAGATTGAAGAAATATAATTGTGTTTTAACTTTTTTAATTCTTTGATCGCTATGAACGCATATATGTGTACGATGTTCATTGCAATGTTCAAATCTGCGGAGTTTCGCACTCAAAGGGTTAAAATATTTCGTTGTTTTAATGAAAAAAAAAAAAAAAAAAAAAAAAAAAAAAAAAAAAAAAAAAAAAAAAATAGGAAGAAAATCATTTCATTGTGTAAAAGCGTTTTAATATTTTCATAACATCTTCGCACTCACACACACACACACACATACATATATATATATATATATATATGTATATGTATGTATTATTTAGGAAAAATTTCAAAATTGTTGATATATCAATCGGATTATTTTTTTAATTATTATTATTATTATTTTCTATTTTTTTATTTTTTTATTTTTTTTTGTTATATAATACAACGAGGGTTCCTATTATCATTGGCTGTGTAATAAAAAAAAAAAAAAAAAAAAGAAAAAGAAATAAAAATAAATGAAAACGAGAATGGAAAAGGGGAAAAGAAAATATAAAAATCGAGATTCAAAATGATCATTCCGCTTAATGAATGACTATCGATACGAATATTATAATCAATGATCGATCTCTCGTTTGAGCATATAATAAACAATATAATATCTCTAAATCGTATGATAAATCGTTTTATTTATATTAAATTAGAGGTGAACGGAGAGAGAAAGAGAGAGTGACACAGAGAGAGAGAGAGAGAGAGAGAGAGAGAGAGAGAGAGAGAGAGAGAGAGAGAGAAGAGAGAGAGAGAAGAGAGAGAGAGAACAAGGAAAAAATCATTAAAAATGAAAACGTTAAATATATATATATATATAAAAATTATTTTCATACGTATTAATCTCCGTTGTACAGGATGGACGAAAAGTTTCTAGATTGATACAAAAAGTTCCTAGATGATATTAAAAATCGATTAGGTACTCTTTGGTTTCGACACTTTTTAGAGGATTCTGGTTGGATTAGAAAGAAAAAAAAAAAAAAAAGTAATTAATTTTTCAAATCACCTTAATAACTTTCGGTCAACACATAGGGACACATTTTTAACCTGCTCGCTAATACATTTAAAATTCAGATATCGACAGTTCATTTTAATTTTTTTTTTCTTTTTTTTTTATTTTTGCGATTTTCGAGATGCAAGGAGTGTCGGAGGAATAAAAAGAAAAAAAAAAAAAGAGAGAAAAGTGAAAGAAAGAAAAGAAAAGAGAGAAAAAAATATGGAAGAAGGAGGAAAAGGAACGATGCTTTTTAAAAACATAATTGCGTTCGTCAATTGAACAAGAATATTAAAATTATCTCATTAAAACAAGTATATATAAATAAATATATACATATATATATATACATACATATTTATTTATATAATATTAATATATGTATATATTTATTTATATAACGTCAACATATGTATACGTAGACGCACGATATCGTTATTTTTTTTTTCGTCCAATTTTTTTGTTTTTTTCTCTTTTTCCCTATTCGAGACGGACATTAATAATATCAATCGAATGATCAATGAAAACTTTTTATCTTTTAATATCTCGAAAATCGGCAAAAGGTACAATAAAAAATATAAAACGGGATAATAAAATGAAATGAGAAAAAAAAGGAAATAAGAAGAAGAAGAAGAAGAAGAAGAAGAAGAAGAAGAAAATAATAATAATAATAATAATAGTAGTAATAATAATAATAATAATAATAATAATAATACTAATAATAATAATAATAATAATAATAATAATAATAAAAAATAATGATGATGATATTAGCACAATAGGAAAAAAAAAGGGTTGTTTATATCGCGATAAGAGTATATTTATAACATGAAGATTAAGAACCTTCATGCTCGTCCGCCAAATATGGCGAGCCGCTTCTTTTTTGAACAATGTGTCGTAGTCTTCTTTGACAACCAACGATATGAGAGTTCAATACGAATCTATGTTTGAATCTACGATCGCAAATTGGACAGACCTCGCAGGGTATTACCCCGCATTCTAATCTCTTATGACGGCTCAATGAAGTAGGCGCCTTGTAAGTCTTCCCGCACCTGTTGCAAACGTATTTAGCATCTGCTGCATTGTTCCTCGTTGAATCCTTTCTCTTTTGATATCTTATAGTTTTATATGGTGCACTGGCGTAACCACGCGACCAAGTAATATCGTTCCTCTCTTGATAATGTTGTACATCAGACGAGAGTAGCATCGTCGCTAGGAGACCTGAAACGAGACGAGGATATAACGTTAGTTAAATGCCCTTTGACTTTATTTTTTATCATTCCTTCCCCATCCATCCTTCCTTCCATCCTTTCCCCATCCTTCCATCCTTCCTTCCTTCCTTTCTTCCTTATCCTTTCTTTCTTCTTTTAAATTTCATTATATTTTCTTTTCTTTTTTTTTTTTTCTTTTTCTTTTTCTTTTTTCTTTTTCGCTCTGAACAAATATATCTGCGAAGAGATAGATAGATAGATAGATAGATAGATAGATAAATAGATAGATAGATAGATAGATAGATAGAGAGAAAGAGAAAGAAAAAGATGGAGAGAGAAGGAGGGAGGGAGGGAAGGATAGAGAGAAAGAGAGAGAGAGAGAGAGAGAGAGAGAGAGAGAGAATTTCTTTTTTTTTTTCTTTCCTTGGAAAATTATTTTCTAACGACTCCATTTCCTCTTTTTCATTCTTTTTACTAATCCCTTTTTTCTTTTATTTCTTTTTTCTTCTATTTATAAATTCATTATCAATCTGTAATAGAAATGTATTTGTAAGAAGTGCATATAAATACCTGAGAAAAATAAGATTGTAACGATGTTATATATGACGGATCGATCGAATTATAAAATTGATCTAACGTCAATTCAGAAAAATCCTTTGGGAAAAATCTCAGTTATTACATTTTTATTATGTGTCCATATACGTGTACGTATATATATGTATATATATATATATATATATATATATATATATATATATGTACATCATTATATTATTATTATTTTATTATATTATTATTATCTTATTCGTTAGAATAAGTTCTTTATTCGTTCGAAAAGGTTCTTTAGATGTAGATAGGGAAAAAGTAAATAAGGGATGATGTTAGATATCTGATTATAAGAGTGAAATAGAGAAAGAGAAAGAGAAAGAAAGAGAAAGGAAGAGAAAGAGAGAGAGAGAGAGAGAGAGAGAGAGAGAGAGAGAGAGAGAGAGAGAGAGAGAGAGAGAGAGAGAGAGAGAGAGAGAGAGCAAAAGTGGCCTCGCAGGCAAGCAGAGAAATTATTTCGTGTCCTCTTAAGTGCAATTGCAATTGTTGTTACAAATGATACGTACATATACATTGCCCTTTTTTTTTTATTGGTTTTTATAGACGCTTTGTGTTATTCGCTGATAAGAGAGACTTTTGTGATTCGTGCGTTATCGCAAGCAATTTTCAGATAGAAAGAGATAGATAGAGAGATAGAGAGATAGATATGTATATATATATATATTTATATATATATATATATATATATGTATGTATATATATATATGTATACAAATATGTATAATAAATATGTATATAGAGTAAGTTGTAGTAGCACATTGTCTCTTTTATATATATGTTATGTATGTATATATATATATATATATATATATATATATATATATATATATATATATATGTATATATATTTTATATTTTGTTTTTCTTATAAATTTGAATTTATTTTCTCCTAATAAGCGTACACAAAGATATATTTTATATTATGGGTACCCATAAGTGTAATCAATGATTTCAATATTAAATACATACACATACA
>NC_140822.1:1437500-1440000 GCF_050613455.1 Vespa mandarinia | reverse complement strand
GAAGAAATCTTGCAGCATATTTTTCTTTCTTTTTCTTTTTTCTTTTTTTTTTTTTTTCTTCATGAAACTTTACTATTCGTTTAATTAAAAAATTATTCACATTAGTATGTGTGTGTTTGTGTGTGTACGTTTGTGTGTTTGTGTGTCATAATTAAAGGTGAAATTAACGAATAACAAATGGGAACGAATGAACTAGCAGGACGTATTGAATATATATATGTATATGTATATATACATATATATATATATATATAGATATATATATTTTTTTTTTCTTTTTAATAGAAATACTATGTCAACAATAGACACAAACGATATTACATATTTGCGTAAAATAAATGCTGGAAGATATACAACAACAATGACAACAACAACAACAATGACGACAATAACAAAAAATAAAAAAAATAAAGGAATGAAAAAGAAAAGAGAAGAAAGGAAAAGAAAAGAAGAAGTAGAAGAAGAAGAAGACGATGAGAAAACAAAAAAAAATATATATATATATATATATATATATATATATATATATCATATCTATAAATAATAAATTGAAAAGAATTAATTACAATAATTGTAAGGCACATTATGGAGGATATTTATTTTACAATAACATACACTCTTATGTGTATTACGAAAGAACGATACTTTAATGGAAATGAAAAGAAAAAGAAACGCGCAAGGAATAAAGTACAACTAAAAAAAAAAAAAAAAAAGAAAAGAAAAGAAGAAAAAAGAAAGAAAAAGAATATGTCGAATATTCGATTAAAGCCGAGAAATTCATTAAGAAACGATATCTGCATTTGTGTGGGCGTGTATATATATATATATATATATATATATATATACATATATATATATGTGACTGTAGTATGTATATTTTGTCTTTCTTTTTTTTTTCTTTTTTTTTTTTCTCTTTCTTCATTTGTTTTCATTTTTTGGTCTCTCGCGCGAAATAAAAGTACACACATTGAGAATGGTCAATGTTATGAAAAGAAAACGATCAATTTTATTGCATACAATAATTTTAATAAATCTCTTTCTCTCTCTCTCTCTCTCTCTCTCTCCTTCTCTAATACTTTTCGTTTGTTTGTCTCTGTTATCACGATATTGAAAAAAGAATAAAAAAAAGAAGAAGAAGAAGGTATCAAAGGATCGATCTCCTTTTTGTTTATCTTCTTTTCTCTTTTTAATTTTTTTTTTTCATGTCCTTTTTTTTTTCTTTTTCTTTTTTTAACTTCTTTTCCAGGCCCTACACGCTCGCACGAAGTTCGAATTACAGATCAATGCCGTGTACGCATTTAGCGTGGGATTGCCAACGATGCTTGTGTTTGAATTTCCTTTCGCAAATTGGACACTTGAAAGTTGGTTCCTTGCCGCATTCGACGCGCATGTGATTCTTCAATGAGCCTCGCCATAGATAACGTTTGCCACATTGAAAGCAGACCCAATTCTTTTGCAAGTTCTTTAGGAAGACTGAAAAAGACAAGCAGAAAAGGAAAAGAAGAAATAATGAAGACTGGAGTTTAGGGATTAGCGTTAGATCTTTGTTATTTGCGAGAGACGTTTCTTGTTTTTTCTTTTTTTGTTTTTTGCTTTTTCGATCAATTTTTTTTCCTTTTTTTTTTTTCTTTTTTTTTTTTTATTTACTTTCTCTCTTCTTTTCCTTTCTTTTATTCTTTTTTTTTTCTTTTCTTAATTTTTTTCCTTTCTTTTCTTTTCTTTCTCTCTTTTACCTCGTTATACATCGCCTGTATAAAGTCATTTTGAGAGACGAACGATCGTGATGTTCTTAAGAAGAAAAGAGGGAGGGGGCGAAAAAAAAGAAACAGAAAAAAAGTTGTAGCAGAGTTGTGCGTACGTTTTTTTTTTTTTTTCTTTTCTTCTCTTTTACTTTCTTTCATTTCATTTCTTTCTTTTCACTGTCTTTCTTTTCTTTATTTGCTTTTTCATAAAGTCGAACAAATTTTCTTTCGTATTTGTTTGTTCGTTTGTTTGTTTATTTGTTTATTTCTTTCTTTTTCTTTTTTTTTTTTTTTTTTTTTTTTTTTTATTTTTTTTCGTTTTATTCTCTCTATCATCACACAAATTGTGATAATAAAACAGGTCGATTGTGTAGTTAGTTTAAATTATTAAAAATGCAACATTATTAATTCGTACAACAGCACATGCACACAATCTCATAGAAAAGAAACAAAAATATACAGGATTGGGATCAAAAGTTTTTTCTTTTCTTTCTTCTACTTCTTTTTTTTCCTTTTTTTTTTTGTTTTTTTTTTTTTTGTTTTTTTTGTTTTGAGGATTGGCTCGAATTATATACTTTTATAAAGAATCATTAATCACAATTTTTTTTGTTTTTTTGTTTTTTTTTCTATAATGAGACACATACACAGGCAACGCATAAAAAATATTTTATTTTCAGGGAAAAAAAGCAAAAAAAGAAAAAAAAAAAAGAAAAAATAAAATCATTCCTTCATGTACTGTTTATGTTATTTGCAAAATT
>NC_140822.1:1402500-1422500 GCF_050613455.1 Vespa mandarinia | reverse complement strand
AATTAAACCCGCTCCCCCTTCCATCCCTCCTCGTTCATCTCCCCAATATCCAATTCCCTACTCCTCTTTTTCTCTTCAACTTCCTCGATAAATTGTTTGGCTCTGATAACATGGAAGACTTTTCAACACGTTTAATACACTTTCACGTTTCGTACGACGTCGACGCGTAAACGCGCGAACGGATATATATATATATATATATATATATATATATATGTATTCGTTTATGTATTTTTATATATGAAATATATTTATAACGTACGTAATATCGGGAAGTAACACAGCGTTAGAAAAGTTTCAATTAAAGTTCTAAGCAACGATGTAAAGAATAATAAAAGAAAAAAAAAAAAGAAAAAAAAAAAAGGAAGAAGTAAAAGAAATAAAATTAGAATCAAATTAAGGAAAATAAAAAGCTAGATATTGCTTATGCACACATTTACGTAATGCCGCTTAATATTTTCGATCGATCTATTCAGATCACATTTGTTCCTTTTTATATCCCTTTTTTCTTTCTTTGGTATTTTCTTTTCCTTTTTTTTTTTTTTTTTTTTTTTTTTTTGCATTTTTATTTCTTAGGCACATTTTGGAGAGTCGACTCGATCTTACAATTCTTACAAAATAATCACATATCTCGTATCTTGACAGACAGAAGAAAGTTAATTTTAGCTTCGGATAGAAGAAAATTCGGATTAACGTTTGGCTCTATTCCCTAGATTTTCTTTTTTTTTTTCTTTTCTCTTTTCTTTTAATAAGAACAATTATCACGTAATTAGAAAAACAATCAGAGAGAAAGAGAGAGAGAGAGAGAGAGAGAGAGAGAGAGAGAGAGAGAGAGAGAGAGAGAGAGAGAGAGAGAGAAAGAAAATGATATTTAAATCCTACAGTATTCATTCTACAAAAGATCCATCGACAAAATTTAAATATTTCTTATAATAAATTAAATTTAATCATTTCTCTATTATTATTATTATACATTTCTTTTTTTTTTTTTTTTTCAAAAAAAAGTAATACGACTTTCTTTTCATTTTCTCACGCACGAATAAAAATGGAAGATGTTCTTTCACGTAAATTCTCATAGAAAATAAAAATGACAAGATAATAATAAGATGGAAAAGAAAAAAATTAAAAAAAAAAAAAAAAAGAAAAAGAAAAGAAAAGAATGAGAAGAAATCAAAAGAAACTTGAGAATAAACGAGCTATCGATATTTTTGACAAGGTCAAGAGAGAAAGAGAGAAAAAGAGCGAGAGAGAGAGAGAAAGAGAGAGAGAGAGAGAGAGAGAGAGAGAGAGAAAGAGAGAAAGAGAGAGACAAGAGAAAAAGAAAATACACGAGAATAAGAAAGAGATAGAGTGAGAGAGAGAGAGAGAGAGAGAGAGAGAGAGAGAGAAAGGCAAGAAGCAAGAGGGTGTATTAGAGAATTAGAAAAGACGAAAGGATTTCAAATATTTCACTAAATTGCAATCCCATTGAATTGCAAGTTAGAACAAACGTGTAAGCGTCTCTTTAATGCATAATCCTCTTTTTTCTTTTTTAAATTTAAACAATCTTTTCCACCTTTTTCCTTTTCTTTTTTTTTTTACTTTTTGTTCATTTTTTTATTAAGCTGTTAGTTCGTTTTTGGCCGAAAGGAGAGGAAACATACATTAATAAGTGTTCACTCATCTGTGTGTGTGTATGTGTGTGTGTGTGTGTGTATATGTGACTAGAATAAAATTTGTTAAATTATTATCATTTTTTTTTTTTTTATAATTTTGTTTTATTTTGTTCTTTTTTTTTTTTTGCCTTTTCCTTGCTCTTTTTTATTTTTTTTTTCTTTTCTTTTTTTATTTTTTTCTTTTCTTTTTTTATTTTTTTTTTTTTCTTAATACGATCTCTCATCGTAATTATCTTTGGTCCTTGATCGAGTATGATATCTCGAAATTCGTTGGCTCTCGAGGAAAATTAATGATAACGTGGAATAATACGATTACATAATATATACAGTGAAGATAAGTTTCATTAGGTATGTTATCTTTCTCCCTCTTTCTCTCTGTCTCTCTCTCTCTCTCTCTCTCTCTCTCTCTCTCTCTTTCTCTTTCTTCTCTGTTTCACCTTTTCTCCGACATTATATTTTAATTAAGTTAACAAATTAACGCTTATTGTATATATATATATATATATATATATATATATATATATATGTATATATTTTTTCTTCTTGTTTCTTCTTCGTTCCACAAAATCGATCTATTTTATATTCGTTTTCCTTCTTCTTCTTCTTTCTTCCTTTTATTTTTTTTTTTTTATTCTTTAAATTATTATTAATCTTTTTATTTCACTTCTCTCTCGACCAAGCTTTAGAAAGACACGTTATTATTTATTATCCATCCCTTCTTTTCTTTCTCCATTTATTTCCTCTTACGCTATTTTCGTTTTCAATCTTTTCTTATTATTATATTCACTTATTTATTTATTCAATTTATTTTATTTACTCTCTCCCGTTTCAACAACACCCGTGGTCTATGACTTACAATTTACGTCGTCGCTGCGAATTTCTTTTTTTTTTCTTTTCTTTTTTTTTATATTTTTTTTCTTTTCGTCGATATATTAAATCATATATGTATATTATACAGGGTAGGATAATAACTTCGAACAATAACATTGAATATCTTCATTTCTTTTTTAAAGATACTGAAAAATTTTCTTTAGAAAAATCGTAGAGATAAGTAAGCGTAAAATAATAATTTTTTTTTTGTACGTGGAAGTATAAAAAACATACGAAAGTTAACTGAATTTTTCAAAAATGGAATCATATGTTTTTTGACTGTACCGGTTGATGTAGTTTGATATTCTCTGTAAAAAAGTATTAACCCATATAAATCGAAAAATTATTAGTTTAGGAGATAATTCACAGCAAAGATCTTTCAAATTTTTCTTCCTTCAATTTCATCGATTCGCTATTATTAATAGATCTTCTATCTTTTTTTTTAAATAAACAAAATAAAATTTACACGATCATAATGAAATTTTTGATGTTTCCATTATAATTACGTTCCTATTGCGAAAAAAAAGGAAAATATCAATTTTAATAATTATTAACAAAAGTGATTTTATTATAACGATATTATTGCAATATTTAAATAAATAAAGGATAAATTATGCTTGAAAACGGCGTTGGTTTCAAGTCTCTACGACTTTTCGTTCCGAAGATATCGCTTTCGAAAGATTTCCATTCATAAGTCGCGTAGCACAGCTGTTCGTAGTAGGAGTAGTAGTAGTAGTACTACGGTCGCGTAAATTCTCGGAACGTAAGTAGGTCAGTGTGTCGCCGAGTAGAATGAATGAAATATAGGTTAGTGGGTCAATTTCAATGTCTTCCATTTAAATGGGAATATCTCCGGAACTAAAAGTCGTAGAGACTTGAATGAAATATCATTTTAAAGGGCAAAATGTGCTCCATTTTTTCAGCTTATTTTTTATAAATAATAAATAATTTGTTATAAACAATTTTTATAAACAAATTCTTGCGAACTAAATTCATCTTATTCTGTCAAGAAATAAAAAAATTCAGACACGCAAGTGGTTTATAAATTTACATAAATCAATAAATAATTGATAAACAAATTACTTTTTTATATTAATAATATCTACGTTTTTTAAATGCACGAGAATATCTCCGGAACTGAAAATCATAGAGACTCGAATAAAATATCATTTTAAAGGGGAAAATTTTCTCCATTTTATCAGCTTATTGTTTATAAATAATAAACTGTTTATTATAAACAATTTTTATAAACAAATTCTTACGAACTAAATTCATCCTTTTTTTTTGCCAGGAAACAAAAAAATTCAGATTGCGACTAATTTATAAATTTACGTAAATTATTAAATAATTAATAAACAAATTATTTTTTTCCAATAAAATAAATTTTGTCTCATTTAATAGTTACTTCTACTAAAAGTTGTATAGCAACCAAAAACATATGATTCTCTTTAGAAATAACAAAATTGACCTTCATAAAAATTATAACTATTACATTATGGCTTCCACAATAATGTATGTCTTTTGTTAAAAATTTCTCAAAAGAAAAGAAAAACAGGAAAAAAACGAAGATATCTAATTTGTAATCCCATTTGATCAAAGTTATAATCCCACTCTATATATATGCATATACATTTATGCATGTATATATGTATATATATGCATATATATTTATGAAGGTATATATGTACATATATACATATATATTACCGTGTATATTATATATATATATATATATATATATATATATAGAGATATATGTAAATGTACTTTTTGATTCAAATATATTCTCTATCTTCAATATCTACTTTTATATAAGTCGTGGCCGGTTTAGGCCAGCTATTTAGACTAGACGACTCTACTTTATAATTAGAAATTAATTAGAAGTATAATAATCGATCATTATCGGTCGACAAAATTAGTCGAAAGATACGATCGCTAATTTAAAATTCCTTTGTCATGGAGTTTGCTCTCGTAACAACCAAAAAATGAGATTTATTTATTTATTTATTTATTTATTTATATATATATATTTTTTTTTGTCAAATTCTCCTTCCTTCTCCCTTCTCTTCTTTTTCTTTCTTCTTTTTTATTTTTTTTTTTTTTAGATCGTCTTTGGTCTATTTGGCGCGTAACTCTTATTATTTTTTTTCTTTTTTTTTTTTTTTTATTTACATTTTATTTTTCCAATCGGAGATCTCCGTAGATCCCTCCTCTGTCCTCCGCCCCTTCCCGCCCTCCTCCCAACTGATTCGATTTATTTTCTTCTTTTCGTTGATTTTCTTTTTTCTTCTTTTTTTGATTTAGTTTTCTTTTTATTGTTTTTTTTTTTTTCTTTTTTTGTTCTCTTTTAATCTCTTTTAATTTCTCTTCACTTGAGAATTTCTTATGCTACGGCTTTGCTAGAGAGCTATAAATCAGGGGATTAGTGTTAATAACAGGATTCGTTGTTTTGAGCCTGTTTTGTGTGAACGATCGCTTAGTATTAGTAGAAAAATAATCGGCGCTCGTAAAATTTAAGAATCTCTATTCGGACTCGAAGAGATTTTCGAGAAGACGATCGAATTTTATATCATCATTTTTTTTTTTTCTTTCTTCTTTCTAATCACATTAAACACATTAAACGAACGAAAAAGTAAATATATACATACATAAGTATGCTTTTTTTTTTTTTACCATTAAAACGACTAGGAATGAGCCATAAAATACTCAAGCGATTTTAAAAAATCAATTAATCTTATTTCGTGACATTTCAAGGATTTTAATTCTTTTTTTTCTTTTTTTTTTGTCAGATCTTTAAAAATTACAAGCCTACAAATTTTTTTTTTTACAATCTGAAATAGAATTAGTACTAGAAATAACGTAAAAAAGTAATTGATTTTTATAATTTGCTTAAGAATTTTTGGCTTATTCTATCTATATTTAAGAAAAAATATATATACATATATATATGTATATATAAATTTTATGGAGATCGTGAACGAGCGTGACTAGATAATCAGTATTAAATTAATACATAAATAAATATACAAAAGTTAGAAATAATTTTTTCATCACTTCCGAAGAAAGAAAAAAAAAGTAAAAGAAAATAGAAAAAAAGGAAACAAAAAATAAAACAAAAGCGCGTCACATTTATGTCTCCGTGAGTAAATAAATAAATAAATAAATAAGTAATAAGAAAAAGACAAAATGAAGTAAAGTAAAAAAACAAAAAAAAAAAAAAACGAAAAGAGAGAAGAAAAAGATAAGCGTACGCGTTTTGCACCTTTCTTTTCCTCTCGGATTTTTCTCGTTCGAGTCTATTAAAATATTCAACAATGCGATCAATTTGATCATACGCCTTAAATATGTATCTCATTAAAATGAATATCCAACAACAAGTTGGTTGGCTGCTAAGTCTCACGTCTTTCGTGGAGGATCTACTAAATTTTTTCTTTTTCATGTGATTTCTTTTCCTTTCTTTTCTTTTCTTTTCTTTTCTTTTTTTTTCTATTTTCATTTTAGTCATCCATTTTTATATCCTTCTCTTTTTATTACTTTTGCTTCCTTCGTTGGCCGTCGTGGGCCGTATTTATCATAAGTCCCAAACTAGGATATTCGTTCTTTATCTGTGTCCACATATATTAAAGTAGATATTTAAAATGCTCTTCGAAAATAACAATATCAGAAATAGCTTAATATAATTTTGGCAAAATCAAAAAATACTTTTAGTTATTCATTTGATTATACTTCTTTCTTTTCTTCTGTTTTATTTTTTTTGTTCTTGCTTTTCTTTTTTTTTCTTTTTTTCTTCCTTTCTTTCTTTTTTTTTTCTTTTTTTTTTTGTAATTTCAAGCCCAAAATTAAAATTTGACGTTACGCCCGGAGCCTTCAAAAATACAAATATTAATTTTTTTTCTTTTCTTTTCTTTTCTTTTTTCCTTCTTCTTTCTTCGATTTACGCGCTGATTTTTCTATTTTTCACAATGTTTCACAAATGCTTATTATATTTATATATTTATATATATATGTGTGTGTGTGTGTATGTGTGTGTGTGTGTGTGTGTTTATGTATACGTTTTGATAACGGATTACAAAGCAAAAGTAAAAACGAATATTAAACCGCAATTGCAGTTATAATTATATAATATTGTCTCACGATAGAGTGCTACTTAAGTTGTTTTTTTTTTTCTTTCTTCCTTTCTTCCTTCCTTTCTTTCTTTCTTTCTTTCTTTCTATTTTTTTTATCTTCTACTTTTATTTTATTTTATTTCTCTTTTTTTTTTTCTTTTTTTTCATTTACTTTTATTAACGAGAACACTTTTCCTTTTTCTTTTTTTTTTTCTTTTTTTTTTCTTTTCTTTTATTTTCTTTTTTCCTCAGCCTCTCCAATGTTGATTCGGTATTGTTGCTGGTATATCATTTGTTTATACATACATACATTACTACGGCTACCCGTTTAAAACGTCCTGTTATCGATATAACGACTTCGTCGTATGGCACAACGAGATAATAATCAGATGGCTATAGAATGATTTATGATTATCATTAAAATTGAGAGAAGGGAGTGGAGGTTAATGGAAAATCATAATAGGAGTCTACTCGGAAAAAAAAAAAATATATATATATATATATATATAAATTCTTTAGGGAGGAAAAAGAAAAAAGAAAATATTCGCGAAAGTATTCCCACAAATTTTCTTTTAACATTGTAACAGAGCACCATTGTTGTCGAAAAACAAAAAAAAAACAAAGAAAACAAAAACAAAAAAAGCACCAAAAAAGTAAACAAGAAAAACAAACAAAATTTGGTATTAGAATTTTGCTCGATCTCTCTCTCTCTCTCTCTTTCTCTCTCTCACCTCTCCCCCCTTCTTCTCGTGATCGCAGTCGACAAAACAGAGAGATCGAGGAGAAAATAATGAAGCCAAAAAAAAGGAAAAATGATGAGGGACCATGGCGAGGTGAGGATTTTAAATGACGGGATAGGATGGGATAGGACGGGGAGGATAAATGGAAAAAAAAAAAAAAAAAAAAAAAAGATAAAAGATTCTTTTAAAGGAAGGAAATACGAAAAGTTGATCGTAAAAACGATCTTCAGGCTCTTTGATTGAGCGCAGTGGCCGCCGATTGAGCAGACTGTACTACGTCGACATGACGATGATTAATATGAGCCTTTAAATTCCTTTCGTATTTTGAACTAAACGCGCAATGGGGACAACTGAATGATGGTGCCTTACCGCACTCGTACAATATGTGTCTCTTAAGTATATATGCATTTTTATAACTCTTGCCGCATCTCGAACAATTGTGACGACGATCGTGGCCCGACGTTTGTATGCTACCCAATGGACGATTGTTGTTCCTTCCAGAATGTCGTCCAGGACAATGGAGCCTGGCACGTCGCTGCGGGGTCAATGGTGCTGGTACATCCTCGCTGCTATTCCTCGAGGATGTTCTACGTGTCCCAACACCCTCACCACTCCAACCAAGACCAGCGAAGAATCCTGAAAAATTTATAAGCAAAGGGTTCGACGAACCGATATTAGCCATCTCGATTAATTAGATTAATTTTCATCACTCCGATCTATGTACGTATGTATGTATGTATGTATATATGTATGCATGTATGTATGTATGTATGTATGTATGTATGTATGTATGTATGTATGTATGTATGTATGCGTTATATCACGTTTTCTTTCTTTTTCTATTTATGTTTTTTCCAAATTTTTTTCCTGTTTTTTTTCTACCTTTTTTCTTTTTTTTTTCTTCTTCTTTTCTTTCTCCACTCTCCCACATCTTCCTTTTCCTTTGTTTTGTTTTATTTTGTTTTGTTTTGTTTTGTTTTGTTTTGTTTTGTTGTTTTGTTTTGTTTTGTTTTGTTTTGTTTTGCTTTTGCTTTTGCTTTGCTTTGCTTTGCTTTGCCTGGCTTTGCTTTGCTTTGCTTTGCTTTGCTTTGCTTTGCACGATAAAAAAGGGCCGGGCGGGCTGGCGGGCTGGCGGGCTGGCGGGCGGGCGGGCGGGCTCTCTCTCTTTCAACAACGGCGCGAGCCATGCCAACGAAAAGAAAAGAAAAGAAAAAAAAAAAAAAAGAAAAAAAAAAAAAAAGAAAAGAATTGGAACAAAGAAAAAAAACACAAGGACAAAAAGAAGATTATAAGAAGAAGAGAGAAAAAAAAAGTAAAAGAAAAATAAAAATAAAAGAGAAAAATAAAATTATATAAAGTAAACATACAAAAAAGGTAGAAAGTCGTCAAGCTTTTAGCAACAACGAGCATGTTATATATTGGGCATGTTCCAAGGTTTGTTGGTTTGATCGGGCATGTTGATTGTCAAATTGGATGATCCTTTGAAAAAAAAAAGTAGGGGAGAAATAAAATATATATATATATATATATATATATATATATATTTTAATTTAAAATGTATACATATATATGTATAATACTTTTGGGATTGTGATAATAGATATTTCTCAATCGGACAAAAAAAAAATAAACGTGCCTGAAGAAACGGAAAGTTCGGGAGACAATTATAAACGACGATTAATCAATCATTCATCATTTCATTGTCTCTCGAGTCCTTATCTCCGATTACGTATATATGTATCTATGATATTTATGTATGTATTTATATATGTATGTATGTATGCACGTATGTATGTACGTATTTACGTATATGTATTTATGTATCTATGTATAATCTACGGTTTCAAGTATTACGGGTTATTATATATGAATTTCTACTTTCTAGGGTGAACTAATTCAAATATATGACAGCGTTCATTCCTAAAGAAATATAAGTTTCTTCTTTTCGATAATACTGATGTTAACTATAACGTACTATAATGTTTCATCATATATACATATATATATATATATATATATATATATATATATATATATATATTTTTTTTTTTTTTTTTCTTTAAAAGTTAACACCTGATAAATCGTAAATTTCTTTGTTCTTCGTTAAAGGACACAAAATCAATTGATCCAATGTATATACGTAAAAAAGTACTTTGAGATCGTCTACAACAGATCACCATAAGTCATCCCTTTTTTTTTCGTGTTATTATTATTATTATTTCTTTTTTTGTTTTTCTTTTCTTTTCTTTTCTTTTTTTTTTTTTTTCTTTCACTTAATTAACCAAGAAATCATCACCAACGATGAGTATCTCTATCCTTCACTCCTTCAAAATGATCTCTGAGCCATCGTGTTCGTCCTCTCGGACCTCCTGAAACTCAAAAGGAACATACGTTATTAAAACGAAACTATTGATTACAAGGCAATTATAATCCAAGATTATGAGTAAAATTAGGTTCTTCGTTAAATTTTATTTTACATTTTATTTTATTTTATTTATTTATTTATTTATTTATTTATTTATTTTTTTTTTTTTTTAAACCATCAATGTCCAATCTCTTGCTTTTCTTTCTGTCAATCCCGATAGATAGATATAGCCAGCTAATATCCCTCGATGATTCTTCACGATGATATATACATACACACGCGATTAAAGTCCTTTTAACAGTTGAAATTATCGATGTGGTTGTCCGTTGATACGATGATTAATCACACCGGAACACCGGAACACCTGCGAAAAATTCGTTCGATTAGTATGCGGAAGAAGTGAACATGAAGTGTTGCCTTTTAATTGACGTATATAATATATTTTTCTTTTCTTCGTAATTTTCTTCTTTTTCTTCTTTTTCTTCTTCTTCTTCTTCTTCTTCTTTTTCTTCTTCTTTATAAAAGGATATCCTCTTGGTAATATCCAAAACTAGGATGAATCCTATTGATGATACTCCAATGTGCAGGGATTCTCAATCTCAAATGTTTCATGTATCCTTTGTTACTATGTATACAATTGGCATACTCCTTGTACAAATAGACAAGATATATATATATATATGTGTGTGTGTGTGTGTAATAAATTGTACATTCATAAATTACAAAGAGTATGTCCTTCAAAATATTATTAGATTCGTATTTTAGGTGAGTAATCGAAGAGAAGAATCAATGGAACAAATTCACAATCATTTTTTTATTTTTCTTATCATTTGGTTTTTATGTTATCGCATTAATGCACACGTTGAGAATCCCTGCACTAAGAAACGCGATAGATATCTATAATATCTGTTTATGAAAAAGATTAAAAAAAAAAAAAAAAGGAATAAAAAAATGTCTTTCTCGAGAAAAAAAAAAAAAGAAAAAAAAGAAGAAAAAAGAACCAATAGACAAAATCCCAAAGGGAAGAACGTTGTTTGTCTTTCTAGGACTTTATTTTGCTCTATAATCGAATACAAGGCTCTCTACAAATTGACAAAAAAAAAAAAAAACAAGAAAAGAATAGAGAATAACGAAGAAGAAATAAAAAAAAAGGAGGAAAACAAGCGCTTTGGAATGTTCGAAAGATCGAAAAACGATATAGGTAATATTTACGTGTACAAATATTTTTTAAGAAAAGGGAAACGAGAAAGGAAGCACAACGATAAAACAAGATGAGAGAGGGACTTATAAAACGAGAATTTTTGTCTCTCTCTCTCTCTCTCTCTCTCTCTCTCTTTGTCTCTTTCTTTCTTTCTCTTTCTCTCACACACTCATTCTCTCTCTCTTTCTCTCTTTCTCTCTCACTAACTCTCACTATCTCTCGGCTTTTTGTATAAAGCAGGTGATATATATATACATATAATATATATATATATATATATATATATCACTTACGCATATGTATATATTCTTTGTTGATTTTAGATATTTTCTTTTGTTTTGTCGTTTTTTCCTTTTTGCGTCCCATTCTCTCTCTCTCTCTCTCTCTCTTTGAGTATATATATATATATATATATATATATATATATATATATATACTTTTCTTGTTTATTAATATTTCTCTCGGTCTCTCTCTCTCTCTCTCTTTCACCCTCATAACACACACGAATAGAAAAGTAAAGCCAGTTGACAAGAGGCAGCGCGAGAGTAAAAGTTGAAATATTATTATCATTATCTTTATCATTAATTATCATTATTATTATTATTATTATTATTATTATTATTATTATTATTATTATTATTATTATTATTATTATTATTATTATTATTATTATCATCATTATCATTATATCGTCATCATCATCATCATCATTATTATTATTATATTAATTAATATAATTATTGGCTAATCATCGTCATACAAATCTTTTGTTTTTAACCTTCAGTTATTTTCTTCTCGATAAAATGATACAATTTGTTTACGCCTTTAACGTGTCTCTTGTACGTGTATGTATGTCAAATACGTGATACATATATATATATATGGACATGTATATGTCTCTTTATTATAACGTAACCCGTTAATCAAAAATGTATTTTGTACATATTTTCTGTATATGTGATCACGTGTGCGTATACTATTATCGTATGATACTTTATCTTCTTCGTGTATATGTATATTTGCGCGCGCGTTTCTAAGTATATGTTGTACGTATATGTATGTTTGTGTATGTGTACGTGTATGAGTATAATTATATTTCGAGAGGCTAGCAAAAAGTATTTAGAAAGATTATCGTTTAATCGTGTAATCATGTTAATCATTATTTTCCTTTTTTAAATCTAAACAGTAAATAATATACGTACGTACATATATATATATATATATATATATATATATATATGTTTATTTATTTAAAGAAAAAGAAACATGTAAAGACAAAATGAGAAAAAAATAAAGAAGATGAAGAAGAAGAAGAAGAAGAAGAAGAAGAAGAAGAAGAAGAAGAAGAAGAATTAGAAATAGAAGTAGAATAAGAAGAAGAAGAAGAATAAGAATAAAAATAAGAATAATAATAATAATAATTAATAATTCATCGATCACGTTCGTTGGCAAAATACATGGCGATAAGAAATGTTACTAACGATTACAAGTTAACGTTACGCGTTCGAGGCGCTGAGCGGAAGTTATAATTATGTTCGTTTTTACGTGCACTTCCTCTATCTATCTAAGTATCTATCTATCTATTTATCTATATATATATATATATATATATATATATATATATATATATATATATTTTTTTTTTCTCTCTCTATCATCTCTCATTCTTTTTTCTTTTACACAAAAAAACGCACACACAGGACACGCATACAAATATTACACGCATGCACAAAGCACGGTTACGTTGACATTTGTTCGTTTTATGTTCTCTCACTCTTACTTTTCCGGTTCTTTTTTTTTTGCGTTCTTTTTTTTTTTTCTTAACATTTTACTTCGTTACATTATTTTTTTTTTCTCCATTATTGTTACCATCCTTCCTTCATTCCTCGAATTTTTGATTATTAATTTTAATTTTTTTATTTTTTCATTTTGTTTGTTTTATCACGCTTCGATCAATTGTCTTAATCAATATTTTGTTCTTCTCTACTCCTTCCTTTACCTTCCGATTCATTTCTCATTCTCTCTCTCACAAACACACACATACATACGTATACACGTACACACATACACACACGGACATTATTCTTTTCATTATACAGTTCGAATACAGCGCTTGTACATACTAAATAGCATATGTAGTATTTTAAAAGTTAAGAGTGCGAGACGTTCTAATACTTTTTCTTTTTCGTATTCTTTTTGTTTTTTCTCTCTCTCTCTTTTTTTTTTCTTTTTTTTTTTCTTTTTTTTTTTTTTTTTTTTTTTTTTTTTTTTTTTTTTATTATAATATATACATATATTTAAGTATATACGTTCACTGTCCTCTCCTTCTCTCTCTCTCTCTTTTTTATCTTCAAGATTGGCAGAATAAAATTATAAAAAAAACAAAAAGAAAAAAAAAAGAAAAAAAAATAAGGAAAAAAGAAATATTAATAAGAAAATTCAATCGGAACTTCTCGCACTCGATAACTTTTCTTTTTTTGTTTTATTTTCTTTTTTTTTTTTTATTTTTCCCTTTCTTCCTACCTTCCTTCCTTTCTTTCTTTCTTTCTTTCTTTCTTTCTTTCTTTCTTTCTTGCTTTTTAAATTTATCACTAATAATATACGCGGATAATTGTACTGTTTACACACGTCTAAATAAAAAACGCATAAAAAAAAGGAACGGCGCTGAGGAAGGAGCAATATACATACACATATATATATATATATATATCCTTGGATATTTATAATCCATCAATTAATCAACCAATCAATCATACAATTAATTAATTAACTAATGAAAAAGAAAAAAATGAGAGAGGTAAAAGAAGAATTATGCAAAAAAGAAAAAAAAAAAAAAAGAAAAAAGAAAAAGGAAAAATAAGAGTACGACACTATATTTATATATATATATATATATATATATATATATATATATATATATATATATGAAAATAAATATATGTATATAAAGATTGGAGTAGTGTAAAAAAAATTAATCGCAAGAATCACATTGTTTGGCTATTATAGCGAGTGAGCCGAGGAAACAGTAATTGCGAAGAAAAAAAAAAAGAACAGAACAGTATGATTGGCGTGATTATAGAACGAGCTCCTCGCGATTCGGGATATCATTTATTTTTCTTCTTCTTTTTTTTTTTCTTTTTCTCCCTTCGTATTCCTTTTCTTTCTTTCTTTCTTTTTTTTTTTCTTTCCTTCACATTCTTCAATCCAATCGTTCGTCGACGTATTCCGATCGATATCGATCATAGCCAAGTGGAAAATCATAAATTAATGAAAAATCTCACTAAGCTTTCGTGGAATGGACGCTGTAAAGAACGTCGCAGTAATACATACTTAAATATACTTGTGTCTGTGTGTGTGTGCATATATATATATATATATATATTTGTTTTAATATTTATAATATATATACTATGTATGTATGTGTGTGTGTATGTGTGTATGTATGTATGCGTGTATATACTTATATATATATATATATTTATTTATTATTATATTATACGTATAAAAAAAGGAATCAGAAAGATCGATCGAAGTTCGAACGAACGCGATTGGATCGGAAGGGAGAAAAATATAATTAATAAAATAAAAAGAAAAATACATAATACACAATAATAATAATAATAATAATAATAATAATAATAATAATAATAATAATAATAATAATAATATTAATAATAGTAATAGTAATAATAAAAAAATAAATCGTGAGAGGCTCGTCATTATTATTTAATCGATTATTAGATCGATATAATGTGAGTTGAATAGAATACGTCTTACTGGCAGTACAAAGGCGAGCGATCGAGATTAAATTTAATTAAATTTAATTCCTTGTTCCTTTTTTATTTCTCTCTTGCTTTTGCTTTCATTCATTTAAGCGTGAATTTATAAAATAAATATTTTTCCATCACTATCTCTCTCTCTCTCTCTCTCTCTCTCTCTCTCTCTCTCTAAAAAAATATCACTGTGGTTTTCGAGACACGCGTGTGCTTTAATATATCAGCTGATGATACCACACTCGACACGCGTTAAGTCGACGATCTCTTGCGTCGATCGAGCATCGATCAATTAATTTAATTTTCAATCTTTATAATTTTTTATCGTTTTCCTTTTATATTCTCGATCATAGAAAATATCTAATTAATTAGTAACAATAGCGAAACATATTTTTTTTTATATATATATATGTATATATATATATATTTCTTTTCTTTACGTTCGTTCAAAAAGAAAAGAAAAGAAAGTTCGATCGAGAAAATATTATATTAAAAAGACCGAACGCAAAAGTGAGTGTCGACGATATGCGTGTTGTGTGTTACCATTGCGTATATAGATTAGTTATATATATTATATACATATATATATATATATATATATATATATATATATACATATATGTATCTCGGCAAAAAATTTATATTCACACAGCTGGACGCGCCCAGCGCCTCTCGTGTCGCTTCTCTTTTTTATTTAATTAATTATTTATTTATTTTTTTGCTTTCCTTTCATTGTTTTACCATTTTTTCTTTTCTTTTTTTTTTTCTTTTTTTTATTCTTTTTTTTTTTCTTTTCTCTCTCAAATTAATCTCGTCTGTCTGTTTTGTTTTTTGTTGTTTCTAGCCTAAAATCTACGTCGTATTTAGAAGGCACTTAATACAAGGCTTCTTCGGTTGTAAAACTCTTACACTCGGTCTTCGACTTTCATCGCCTAGCTCGACACTTTTTCATCGTTAATATGATTAATTAATCGATTTATTATAAATAATTAAATTCAATTAATTAATCAATTAACTCCGGGCGCTCTTAATTTATATTACATGTTTGCGTATTAATTTTTTTTCTTTTCATTCATCTGTCGCATTTTTTTTTCTCGCTTACATTTTGCTTCTTGCTCTTTTCTATTACATATGACGATATAAAGCGTTTCGCAAAAATGCTACAAAAATAGCCTAAGGACTTGATCGGTGGTGGTGGTGGTGGTGGTGGTGGTGATATTGGTGGTAGTGGATGGTCGAACTTTCTTTACAAATTATTATACTCTCTTTCTCTCTCTCTCTCTCTCTCTCTCTCTCTCTCTCTCTCTCTCGCATTACTTTTCTCTGTTTCTCTCTTTCTCTCTTTTTCTAAATATATGTCTATCGCTTTCTCACATTTACACTATTTCAATTACACGTATCAATTAAACACAGAGACACACAAACACAAATACATACACACATTCGCACTAACAGAACTCGCTCAGGGAGTTTAAAACGTTGCACGAGGTCAATTGCAATTGATGATGAATCACATATTCTATCTCAAATAATTTCAATAAACCTTTATCTCACTTTAATTGTATGTATTTATTAATATTTCTTCTCTCTCCTTTCACTCTCACATTCGTCGCTCGGTCGAAGTATACTTTCTTATCTTTTCTTTTCTTTATTTTTTTGTTTTCTTTTGTAATTTTTTTTTTTTTTGTAAATTATCGTAATCGTCGTTTCCTTTTCTTTTTTCGAATAATTTCGAGAATTTTGAATCGAGATCATCGAGTCATCCTTTCTTTTTTTTTTCCTTTTCTTTTTTTTTTTTTTCTTTTTAGATTCAATTTAGAAAAATTGCGCGTTCAAGTGACGAGAAAACTTTGAAAAATTTTTTTTTCACAAAATTTCTTGTTATAACAATTGTTTTCTCTCTTCCGAGGTTCTAAACTAATTAATATATATATATATATATATATATATATATATATATATATATATATATTAATGATAATAATAAAAAGAAGAAGAAGAAGAGAAAGAATAATATATTAATATATAATAATAATAATAATAATAATAATAATAATAATAATAATAATAATAATAATAATACATATAATAATACATATAATAATATTATATTAATTTAATAATATAGAATGTAGAAAATATAGTAATTCTTTTTGTTTTAATTTCATCCAACAATTTGCAATGACTTCAACGATCTCGATCGGGTTGCAAAATTTGTCAACGATATAATTTAATATTTAAATTTACATTTTTGATCCGTGAGGACAAAAAAAAAAAAAGAAAATATAAAAAATATTAATAATAATAAACATAATAAAAATAATTTTTCTCTCACTCGTTTTCTTTCTTTTTGTCTTTCTTATAGAAAAGATCACGGATAAACGAAAAGAGCGAGTACCTCTGTCAAACAGAAGTGCCAAGCCACAATATTATTCGTAATAATAAAATAATTTTTTATTTGTAGAATAAATTTTAATTTTTCTTCCTTTTTTTTTTTTTTTTTTAAATTCTTTTTAAATTTTTTTTTCTTTGTTGCAAGTTTTTGACATTGCGTGTCTGTAAATAAATTTTTAAATTTTCTCTCTCACTCTCTCTCTCTCTCTCTCTCTCTCTCTGTATCTTTTTCTATCTCTTTCCATCTTTCTTGCCATTTCCTTTTGGTCCTTAAGATCTAAATAAAATATTTCTCGTTAAATATTTCTAATAGTCTGCCAAATCATTTCACAATAATTTCTATTTATAGTTCCTTTCTTTTTTCTTTTTTCATTTTTCATTTTTTTATTTCCATTTGACCGAGCTAATTTTATCACACAACGTTTGTCTTTTATCCATTTTCTTCCATTTTTGTTCACTTTCGTTAAATTATTTATTATATTATACCAAATATAATATGTATATAAGGAATATATAGAAATATATATATATATATATTATATATATATATATATATATTACTTGCCCCCATCGATTATATCGGCAATAAATTTCGATTGTGCTCGTCTACTCTCTCTCTCTCTCTCTCTCTCTCTCTCACACACACACACACACACACATACAATCTTACATACATCTTTTATCTGCAGTTTCTCTCTCTTTCTCTCTTTCTATTTCACTATTACAAAACTTTTATCATTCATTTTCATTCATTCGTTTACTTTCTCTCTCTCTTTATCTTTATCTTTCTTTTCAACAACAATGGGCTTACATATGTCGAAATATTAAGGCCGAAAAAAATTGCGATAAAAATCTAGATAACCAATTTTTTAAATTCCCTCCCTTCCTCCCTCCCTCCCGCTCTCCCTCCTCTCCTGCGGAAATTTGAAAATGAACTTAAACTCTCGACAGCGCGGTTCTGCTCGAATAATAATATTAATAATAATAATATTAATAATAAAAGTGATAATAATAATAATATTAATAATAATAATAATAATAATAATAAAAATAAAAATAATCTAAATATCTACCTATCTCTCTCTCTCTCTCTCTCTCTCTCGTTAATTTTGTTTCTCCTAATTTCATTTTTCTTCGAGCTATAAAAAAATTTTATACAATTTGTTCGCCCATATGCAATATGTACCATATGCTCTCACCGGGTTTATATATATATATATATATATATTTTTTTTTTGTTCTTTCTTTCTTTTTTGTTCTTTTTTTTTTATTTCTTTGTTCCCATTCCTTCTAATAAATCATTCGCGCCCGTGTCTCAGACCCCCCATCACACATTACGAATTGGAAATAAACGTCCTGCGTTGTCCTTTCGAATGTACTAAGATGAAAGTAAGTATTTTTTATCCCCTCCGTAGTATAAATTTTCGTAAAATAATAGAGATATATTATACAAAAAAAATAAATCGCCGTATAAATTTTTTCTCATCTCTCTCTCTCTCTCTCTCTCTCTTTCTTTTTATCCCTTTAAATACCTTGATGTCAATGTAGTGCATTTTGTAGCAGAAAAAAAAACAAAAAAATTAAAAAATAATATAAAATAAAACACATCCTTTTTGCAGCTAAATTCACTAAACGCGTAAAGCTTCCAAAACGTTTTTCGTCCCTCGTCACCAATCTCCGTGTTCTTTACTTTCTTTTTCTCTTTCTTTCTTTCTCTCTCTCTCTCTCTCTCTTTCCCTTTTTATTTATTTCCTCCTCTTCCTCCTCCTCCTCCTCCTCCTCCTCCTACTCGATCACGATCCAGCGCGCGGATGGAATTAAATATGTAATTAGCTTCTAAAAATATATAGTATCACACACGATTTTTTGCGCATATAAGAAAGAAGAAGAAAAAGAAAAGAAAAGAAAAGAAAAAAAAGAATAACAATAAGGAAAGATAGAAAGAAAGGAAGAAAAATAGGCAAAAAGAAAAAAGTGGAAAAGTCAATTTTCCTTACACTTCTCTTTTTTCCCCCTTTGCTATTTTTTTCTTTTTTTTTTTTTCTAATTTTTTCTTTCTTTTTTCTCAAAGTATACACACTTTCATACGAAACGAAAAAGAATATATAATTATATGTATATATATATATATATATGTTTTATAAAAAAGAATTAATATGTTTTCTCTCTCTCTCTCTCTCTCTCTCTCTCTCTCTCTCTTTTTTTTTTTCGTATTACTTTTCTGAAATTTAAATTAAATCGATTCCCTTTCGTTTTATATCGACGAGTTTAATTAAATCGACGATTATTATTAGTTTTTTCTTTTCTTTTCTCTTTTTTTTTGTTTTTTGCACTTTTTTTTTTCCTATTTCCTTAATTCTCTTCGGTTAGAGTTTTCCCAAATCCCAAACCGACACCTCAAAAAAATAATTAAATCCAAGGAACATGATCGCAATCCCCACTTTCCCACTTCTCGTCTATATTTGCTTTTAAATCAGAATTATATAAACACCTAATTAAATACAATTAATAAGCCCAATTGTATATATATATACGTATATATATATATATATATATATATATGTATATATATATGTATATATATTACCTTATATAAGACTCAAGTTAGCCGCGATTAGAAAAAAAAAAAAAAAGATAACAAAGCTCTAATATAAAGTTATACAATGTGAAGAAGAAGAAGAAGAAGAAGAAGAAAAAGAAGAAGAAGAAGAAAAAGAAGAATAAAGAATGAAATAAAAATAAAAAAATAAAAGAGAGAAGAAAGAAAGAAAATCAAATTTCATTAAAGGCGTTATGACACTTCCCCTAAATGCGCTTTTTCTTATACATACATATATGTATATGTATATGTATATATGTGTGTGTATATATATATATATATATATTTTTTTTTTTT
>NC_140822.1:1380000-1395000 GCF_050613455.1 Vespa mandarinia | reverse complement strand
TCTGTCTATTTATCTTTCTCTCTCTTTCTCTCTCTCTCTTTCTCTCTCTCTCTTTCTCTCTCTCTCTTTCTCTCTAGTCTGTCGCTCCCTCAACTCCGAAGGAAAAATAATAAAAAAAGTCTTTTTATCTGTTTTTTTTTGGGGGGGTGGGTTGTTGGGCCTCGAGACGAAGAGGGAGGAAAGCTCCGGAATAAAAAATAAAAAAAAAAAAGAAAAAGAAAAAAAAGATTCTCTTAAATTGTAAAATATCATATAAAAAGCATAGAAGATATAATGGCATAAATAAATTATGCTTTGGACGACGCATCGATCCGAGTCTATTTTGCATTGATATATATATATATATATATTTTTTCTTTTTTCTTGCTTTTCTTTCTTTCATTCTTTTTCTTCTAATATCATTATCATTCTTGATATACATATTACTTATGTATTTCGTGTGACATAAGTGAGATCACAGTAGAAAGGAACGGAATGGTCGATCATCGCATTACGATAGATCGATCGAGGATCGACGCGTCGTGTGTAAAAAAAAATAAAAAATAAAAAATAAAAAATAAAAAATAAAAATTAAAAAATAAAAAAAAAAATATACATATGTGCATGTATATATTTTTTTCTGCACGATTTTTTTTTCTTTTCTTTTTTTTTTTGCCGGGTCGATTGGCGACTATTTCTCTCTCTCTCTCTCTCTCTCTCTCTCTCTCTCTATCCGTCTATATATCTATTTATCTATCTCTATCTATCTCTATCTCTGTTTGTCTGTATCACCTCTCTGTCTTTCCTCAAAAATACTTTTTCTCTCTCTCTCTCTCTCTTTTTTTTTTGTGTGTATTTTGTGTTTTTCTTTTTTTTTTCTTTTTGTTTGTTTGCTTTAATCTTGCGTTCAAAACCTCACCAACAGGACTCTCTTCGACTCCGAAACATCTGAATGAGGTTTAGTCTAGTTATTTTCGATTTGTCCCCAGTAAGCCACACGCGCACGGCAACGTTCGTTTAAAAATATGGAACCAGTGTGACCAGAATGGTTGCTATGGAAGAGCTCCGGTATTTACCCGGAACGGTCTAAGTCCCACTTGATGCGAGTCCGAAGATCTTCTAAGATCATTTTCTTTCAATATCTTCTTCATCTTTTTTTTTTTTCCTTTTTTCTCTTTTCTCACCACACTAAAAATTAATTTCCCAAATCCCTTCGGGCTCGAATCCGCTATTGCTTCGTATTTGTTTCTTTTTACGTAAGTTTCTTTTGTTTTTTCTTTACTTCTTTTTTTTTTTCTCCAAAAGAATTCGATCGCATACACATACGCGTGCACACGCGCGCATACACACAGACAGACTATATATATATATATATATATTATATATATGTATATATACATATATAGCGTGCATGCGTGCGTGCGTGCGTGTGTGTGCCTGTGTGTGTGTGTGTGCGTGCATGCACGTGTATATATGTTATGGATACCAGAAGGGATATATCCATGGTACCTGAGATACGACGCTGGACCTTAAAAAATACGCGAAGGTCACAAACCCCTAAACATAAAAGGATAATTCGAGCTCGTAAAGGATCGTGAAAAGAGAAGACATTTAATGAGACTCGCATCCAGTTAGGGAGATGGACTTGTTTCTTTCATTTAACGCGCGAATAAAACATCTCGTTGGAAACGAAACGAAACGGAACGAGGAAAGTAAAAAAAAAAAAAAAAAAAGAAGAATTAAAAAAGATACATAGACGAAAAAAAAGACAAAAAAAATGTCGTCGAAAAAAAAGAAGAAGAAAAAAAAAATACAAAAAAAGAAAAAAGTTATCACGGTAGTAATAATAATTAATAATAATACAATTACAGCTAGCAATGTGATAATATACCCTAGATGAAAGAAAAAGGATAAAAAGCGGAATCCAAGATCGAGTCGACGGAGAAAAGGGTGGTGGCGTGTTGCGGTGATAGTTGGTTGTTTCGTAGGTAGGACCTTCTTTTTCTTTTTTTTTTTTTCTCCGTATAAAAAAAAAAAAAAACAAAAAAAAGAGGAGGAAAGAAAAAAAAAAAAAGGGAAAAAAGGGCCCCACCGTTCTTTTCCCTTATTCGACAACCGGCATAGGTGCGACGAATGGTCACGCATTATTACTATTAGCTTAGTCAATAATAATATTTTTATATCGTTTCTTCTTCTTCTTGGTCGGTGAATGAACGTTCTTCGAGGCTCGTCGACTTTAACGTCTTTCCTTTTTCGATTGGACGTTAAAAATAATATTAGAAAGGGCTTTAAGTCGACGAGGGCGAGCCCTTAGACAAGCTCCTGTTGCTTGTAAAGCTTCTCCTTGTGCATTCGTTCCATATGCCGCGCGATATGCATCTTCTGCTTCGCCCTGTAGACGCAATGGGGACATTGGAACTGTGGTTCCTTTCCGCATTCCCATTTCTGATGATTCCTAAGACTGCTCTTAAGCTTGTAGACCCTACCGCATGCGGGACAGTTGAAACCCTCGGGATTGCTCGTACCCGTTCCAAAACCTTTGCCAAGTCCTGCGCCGGATCGCCACATTATAGATGGAACGCTCCATCTTTGCCATGCCGCTGCCCATTTAAGCCCAGTAATGCTGAGGTCCTCGGCTGCTGGAACAAGAAAAACCGATCGTCGGCTTTATTAGTTCGAGTTCCACGCTTTTTTTTTTTTATTTTTATTTTTTTTTTATTTTTTTATTTATTTATTTATTTATTTATTTATATTTTTTTTTCTATAATGGTATTTCTATTTCGTTCCGTTTCGTTCCGTTTCGTTCCGTTTCGTTTCGTTTTGTTCGTTCGTTTGTTTTTTTTTTTTTTTTTTTTTTTTTTTACGATATCAAAAAAGGGTACAGTCTATTTGTTCGTTTTCTTTTGCTTTTTTTTTTTGATTGTTTCTTGTTCTTTTTTAGTTGTGTTTTTTTTTTTTTTTTAATTTCGTTTTATCTAAGTAACAGGACGACTTCGATGACCGACTGAGAATCTTTCTTTTCCGTCTCTCTGTCTTTTTCTTTTATTTATTTATTTTTTCTTTTTTTTTTCCTTTTTTGTTTCCTTTTCTTTTCTATTCTTTTTTTCTTTCGTTTAGCTTTCTTTCTTTCTGTCTTTCTTTCGTTCCTTCTTTTTGCTCTCTCTCTCTCTCTCTCTCTCTCTCTCTCTCTCTCTCTCTCTATTTTCTTCTTTCATTTCTTTCGTTTCGTTTCTTCATCTCTCTAAGGCGTTTGTTTTGTCAGGTCGATTATCGGGATACTGTCTATGTCTGCGTCTCTTTTTCGTTTTTGTTGATCTTTTTTATCGTATTTTTTGTTTCTTTTTTCTTTATATCATTTTTTTTTCTGTGTAAGAATGTAATTTTTTTTTTTTTTTACCAAGTGAGATACATAATACACCGCAGATGCTGTCTCTTCGTCTCTTTCTCTCTCTCTCTCTCTCTTTCCTTCTTTCACACATAAATGCACACATTACACACGCATCGACACACACACACACATACACACAAGAACTAGCACCCACACAAGCACACTCATTTACGCATTCACATACGCCAAATCTCTGTCCAGTTTTGTCGTTTAATTATTATTCGTCTGTACTTTGATAAACTCAGCAGCTTCGATAGTCGGCTCCGTCGTATCCTTCCACCCCGAAATCTGCCCCCTGAAGAGATGGGTCTAGAGAAAGGGTTATTTTATGTACACGCGAGAAATACATATATATATATATATATATAAATATATATATATATATTCTATGTATGTATATATATTTTGCTTGAGCCTCAACTACAGGCAACATCTTTTCATGCCAATCTTCAAAGGCATATCACAGGGTTGCGTCGTTTTCGAGGACGAGATGATCGTGAACACGGATTTTATACAAATTAAAAAAAAATATATATACACACACATACACACATATATATATATACATGTATATATATATATAAATATATGTATGCGAGAAAAAATGAGGGAAAAAAAATTGAAAAAAGAAAACCATGCGTTTTGGATCCTCGTCCTCGATTTTGTGAACATGCGCACTTCGAAACGCTTCAAACGTTTTGAGAGAGAGAGAGAGAGAGAGAGAGAGAGGGAGAGAGAGAAAAAGAGAGAGAGAAGGAAAGAGAAAGATAGAAAGAGAAAGAGATAGATAGATAGATAGATAGATAGGTAGATAGATAGATAGAGATAGAGATTAAAAACAAAAAATAAAAATTAAGAAGAAATGGAAGAGAAAAAGGATAGAAGAAAGGAAGAAAATAAGAAAGTGAAAAGGAAAGAAAGAAAGGAGAAGAGAAAAAAAAAAGAGAGAGTAAGAGAATAAATGCGTGTTTCGAATAAATCCTTATATACTTTCGAGCCCCAAGCAACTAGCCATGAATTTCGCATACGAGGAAAGTGCGTGGTAATAAGAAAGCGCAATCGTGAGAAAGGAACTGCTGCTTTCGAGAGAAAATGAAAAAAAAAAAAAAAAAAAAACAGTTTTTCTTTTTCTTTTATGAGAGAAGAAACAAAAAAAATTGTCAAGGACGAAAGATGAAGAAAAATAAATGAATTCATTTATTAAAGGAAAAAAAAAAAAAAAAAAAAGACAGAAGACGCGAGAGCTAAGACGGAAGGAAAGAAAGGAAAAAAAAAAAACGTGAAAAAAAAAAAATAGCAGAAAATCACCGCCAATTTTTTTTTTTCCTTTTTCCAATAACTCTTTCTATTATAGAAGCTGTTCCTTTCGTTGGCGCTTTAAAGCGATGATATAGAAATAAAATCAATAATGGTGTTTCTATGTACAAGTCTTTTTTCTTTTTTTTTTTTTTCTTTTTCTTTTGTTTTTTTTTTCTTTTTTTTACTTCTTATTCTTCACTTCATTATTATTATTATTATTATTATTATTATTATTATTATTATTATTATTTTTACTTTGTATTTATTTATTTTTTTTATTCTTTTCACTTTCTTTCTTTTTTTTTTTTTTTTTTTTTCTTTTTTATCTTAAATACCCTCTCGGAGGAAAGTTAGTGCGCATGCTACTTTTTTTTTTCTCTCTCTCTCTCTCTCCCTCTCTCTCCGCTCCCCTCCCCGCGAGTTCATGCTTCTAATAAAAAAAAAAAAAAAAAAAAACGAAAGATTAGGAACGAGGGATGGAAAGAAATCAAAAAAAAAAGAAAAAGAAAATTAAACAAAAAAATAAAAGAGAAAGAAAAACAAACATAATAATCTACGCAATGCTGCTCGAGAGAAGAATTATATGGCGACGAGGGGAGTGGGGGTAGGCGGGGGTGGGGGAAGAGATGGGAAATGAGAGACGACGTGAGAGTGGATTGAAATAAAATAAAATAAAAAAATATAAACAAACAAACAAACAAATAAATAAATAAATAAGTAAGTAAATAAGTAAGTAAGTAAGTAAGTAAGTAAGTAAGTATGTATGTAAGTAAATAAAAAGAATTTCGATCCATCGAAATTTTGTTCGGCAATATATTGTATTATAATTATAAACTAGAGTTTTATATAATCTTAATAATTAATAATAATAATAATATATATATATATATATATATACACACACACATATATGTATATATATATATATATATATATATATATATATATATATCACAAAATGGCATTAGTTAGAGACAATAAAATTATTGTTTAAAGATACGTGGTTGCATGACAAAATAACAAAAAAAAAAGTATATATATATATACATATACATGTACATATATGTTTATATCAAACGTGCATGACACTTCTTTTACTTTCTTCTTTTCTTTCTTTTTATGGGGAAGAGAGGATTTTTAAATGTGGCTAATGCACGACTTCGTGTGAAGGGATTTACAGTTTAGATCCATGGTGTCGACTATATCTACGTATATATTTTTTATTGTTTTTTTATTTTACTTCATTTTTTGTTATAGTGTTGGACGACATCTCATATCGTTCTCAATTATTTTGTATAACTTTTATTATTATTATTATTATTATTATTATTATTATTATTATTATTATTATTATTATTATTATTATTATTATTTATTATCATTATTAATATTATTTTTTTTTATTTTTAATATTATCACTATTATTATTATTACTACTATTATTAATTTCTGCCAAACGTAAAAGATGTCTTATTTCACCAGGATCTTACAATTGTTGTTACTCACGTCGTGTAATAATATAGGTATATGTACATATATATATATATATATATATATATATATATATATATATATACATTTATATATGTATATATACTTTTCCTCTTACTGTTTTTAATTTTTTTGCTAAACTAATATCAGTCTTACAAGCGAAGTTCTCTTTGACAATGTATATTTCGACAACACATATATTTAAAGAAAATTATGGTTCTCGTAAGTGTTAAACGTGTTAAAAACGTGTAATACCGATTGGGTTATTTTTTTTTCAGCTTTTCTTTTTTTCTTATTTTTTTCTTATTCTTTTTTTTTTTTTTTTTTTCGTCAGGTTCAGGAATAAAAATGTCCTTCCTCCTAAATCGCACTCTTAAGCCTTTAATTACTATTAAATTAATATGGCTAACGTATAATAATAATAATAATATATGTAGATATATAAGGCACATCGTGGGTTATAAGTACATATAACGAAGAAAAAAAAAAATGACGCAATTTTTCGATGGGAAAAACAACAAAAAATTATCACGAGAATCCTTTGTTTTTCTTTTTTTGTCTTTTTTTGTTTTTTGATTTTTTTTCCATTTTTTTTTTTTTTTTTTTTTTTTTTTTTTTTTTTTTTTTTTTCAACGGGACATACACTCGGGATTGTGGGTGGTGTTCGAGAATACAATATTATTATTATTCGATGGATTTGATCTGTAGGAAAAAAAAAAACAAACAAAATGTTGCGAAGAGATCGAGAATAAAAAGAAACGAAACACGCAGAATGGAAAAAAAAAAAAATAGAAAAACAATACATATAAGGAGTGCAGAGACATTTGTAAAGAGAACGAAACAAAAAAAAAAAGAGAGAGATAAACGATCGATCAAAAGACAGACAAATTTTTCTAATTGATATTGTTGTGAGTTAGACAGAAGGTTATGATTAAAAAAAGAAAAAGAAAAAAAAAAGAGAGGAAGAAGAAGAAGAAAAAAAGAAACTAACGAAAGTCCTTTCCGAAGAGACATCTTCTCTTCTACGTATGTAAGTATATAATACTATATATATATATTATATATATATATATATATATATATATATATAGTCGATAATTCCTGAACGAACAGACATCTGATCTTACCTCTTGGAAATTATCTCGGAGATAAGAGGAAAAAGGAAAAGAAAGAATAAGAAGTTAAAAAAAAAAAAAATAAATAAAAAAAGAAAAAGAAAACAGGGTAAAAAAAAAGAATAGACGAAACAAAACAAACAAACAAACAAACGAACAAACAAACAAACAAACGAACCCTATCGATTGTCGAAAAGAAAAAAGAGAGAAAACGAGAGTATAAGAGTGTGTTTGAAGAACAAAAAAATATTTTTCGATGATTACAGATTTGTCTGTGTCTGTCTGTCTGTCTCCGTGTGTGTGTGTGTGTGTGTGTGTGTGTGTGTGTGTGCGTAATTCACAGCCGAAGAAAAAAATGAAGAGAAACAGATAGTTGAGCTATTTCGAAAGGCTACGAATAATTACGTGATGTTTACGTGAATCATTACGTAAGGTTTTCTTTGTGAAAAAAAAGAAAAGAAAAAGAAAAAGAAAGAAAAGGAGAAAAAGCAAGAAAAGAGAAGAAAAGAAAGGGGAGGAAACAAATTCAAATCCTTTTTTTTTTTTTTTCTTTCACTCTCATCCATAGATACTTCAAAGGAAAAGTCACTTCGAAATTGATTATTGTCGTCAAAAAAAAAAAAAAGAAAAAAAAAGAAGAAGAAGAAGAAGAAAAAAAAGAAAACCAAGAAATAAACAAAAGAGGAAGAAGAAAATGAATGATCTTTTCTTTCTTTCTTTCTTTCTTATTTTGCAAAGAGAGAGAGAGAAAGAGAGAGAGAGAGAGAGAGAGAGAGAGAGTGAGAGAGAGAGAGAGAGAGAGACAGTGAGTGAGAGAGAAAAAAGCGAAACAAGAGAAAAAAAGAGAAAAAAGATAAAAAAGAAAGAAAGAAAGAAAGAAAGAAAGAAAAAAAGAAAGAAAAAAAGGTGACGCGTTCAGTCGATCTCTAATTTCGGTGTGTAAGCCAATAAATGAGCCTCCATGTCGCCGATCTTCTCAAAATGTTGTCGTCGTATGTGCCTCAACCAATGCGCCTTCCTTTTGCAACGCTGAGGACAGAAGGGACAATGAAATTGTGGTTCCTTTCCGCATTCCCAATGGGTGTGACGTTGCAACGAGTCCTTTCTCATGTAGGATCTTCCACATCTGTTACAAGCAAATTGACCAACAGGCTTTTTTCCAATATAATTGAATGAGGAGGCCTTCGGTATCTTCAATCCGGCGAACGGCAAAATCCTATGATGATGATGATGATGACGATGACGTAGATGATGATGTAGATGATGATTATGATGATCCACCTCGACCTCGACCGCCACCTCCTCCTCCCCCTCCTCCTCCTCCTCCTCCTCCTCATTCGCCTCGTCCTCCTCCTCGTCCTCCTCCTGTCTCCTCCGTACGTCGGTTTCTTCCTCCTCCTCGACGGACCTCCTCATCATCATCCTCCTCCTCATACTCCATGGCATAGAAACCGGAATTTCGTTATCATATTTCTTATCATCGAATCTCAACGTCGTCCGCGTAGTCGTCGTCATCGTCGTCGTCGTCGTCGTCTTCTTCTTCTTCTTCGGATCTGCAATTTTTCGAGAAATATTTTCCTTTAGTTGGGTTAGATCATTTTTTTTAATAATTTTTCCTGCTCCCTCTCTCTCTCTCTCTCTCTCCCCCTCTTTCCCCCCTCCCTTCTCTCTCTCTCTCTCTCTCTCTCTCTTTCCCTTTCTCTCCTTGTTTGTCTTTTTTCTCCCGGATGTTTTCTCTCTCTTTTTTTTCTTTCTTTTTCTCTTTCTCTTTCCTTTCGAACCTTTCTCCCAACCCCCTTTAATATTGACATTTGCAAAAAAAAAAAAAAAAATAACAAAAAACAATTAAGAAAAAGAAAAGGGAAAGAAAAAAACAGCCCAGAATACTCGTAGCTGCTTCCAATTATTTTAATGTTGATTCGTTGCTCTCTGTCTCTCAATTTTTGTCGAATCTTTAGGATCAATTATCTCCTTCCGATATATATAAGGGTTGGAGGTATATATAAAGGGGCTTGAACTGGATGGAGATAGGAATTCGCATATTTTTTTTTCTTTTTTTCTTTTTTCTTTTTCTCTTTTCTTTTTCCGAACAATCTCACCTCGTTACCTTTGAATAATATATTATTATTATTTATTATTTTCCTTTTAAGGATATTAGAATATCCTTAAATAATTATGATAAGGATTATAAAGTGGACGTATTTATAAAAAAACAATACATACTAACAATGTGACACAATTATACACACATACACATAGACACACATATATGTATGTATGTACGTATAGGGACAATATTGGTTGTCCAATGGAAAAAAAAAAAAAATAAAAGAAAATAAAAAAAAAAGAAAAAGAAAAAGAAAAAAAAAAGAAATAGAAATATCCACACCTGTAAATATTTTTTTTTGTCAACAACAGATCACAGATTGTACATGTATCAGTAGAGTGTATATATATATATATATATATATATATTTTATTGTAAAATATTCATATATATATATATATATATATTATTATAAAATATTCATATATATATATATATTATTATAAAATATTCATATATATATATATATTATTATAAAATATTCATATATATATATATATATATATATATATATATTATTTATTTATTTTTTTCTTTTATTGCATCAGTATCAAAAAGAAGTAGAAGAAGAAGAAAAAGAAGAAATAGGACACAATATTCTGAAAAGGTTAATAAAAAAGGACAATGATTTCCTGATGAGTAATCCTGATTAAGATCTTCCATTTCAATTCCATCGAACACCTGAAAAAGTAGAAAAAAAGACATTGTAATAATGCTCGAGTGTTTAACGTCGTTTAGTAGTACACAATTCTTCATTATTTCTTTTTATTATCTCTTTTACTTTTTATTTTTTATTCATTCATTAATTTATTTATTTATTTATTTTTGTTTTTTGTTTTTTTTTTTTTTCATATAAAAACAGGTGACAAATCGAAGAAGAAAGAAACGTAGAATAGCGTGTCAATAAGATCTTTTCACTTTATTGGCAAAATTTCAATTGGATCTTTTTTCTTTTTCTTTTTTTTCCTGTGTGTGTGTGTGTATGTGTGTGTGTTTTCTTTCATTTTTCTCTTTCATTAGGATCGAATGATAGGATCGATTTCGACGTGCGTCGACTTAAGGATTAGAAATTGGAATATAAGGTTATAATATACCTTTGAATTATTAGGATATAGGTTCTTTTCATTTTATTGGCAACTTTCGATTTGAGCTTTTCTCTTCTTTCTTTTGTGCGTTTTTTTTCTTTTCTTTTTTTTTTTTTTTTTTTATTGTTAGGATCAAATAAATTGGATCACTTCGAAGCGTTGTTGGGTATAGGTTTTTGAAAGAAAAGGTTTATATATCTTCGAATATCGACGACGTAATAACACAGCAGACATACAGACACACAGACATATACAACACACACACACACACACACACGGATGCACACGCAGATACACACAGCATACATACGTAGAGTTACACAGATGCACACGAACAGAAATCTCTCTTCCTCTCTCTCTCTCTCTCTCTCTCTCTCTCTCTCTTTCTCTTTCTCTGTGATAAATCGTACGATCTTGGTAGTTGCGTTACGTTGTGTTCCATTTTGGTTCTGTCCTTGATTTATGGTTCTTATTCATCTTCTTCGTCTGCCTATCATCGAATGTACCTTCATGTGCCTGTGAAGATTGCTCCTCCTTCTCGATTTGTAGATACAATAGGTGCAAGCAAAGCTCGGTTCCCTACTGCACTCGACGTTCTTGTGAAACTTTAAAGATCCAAGCGTGTTATACCCTTTACCGCATGACTCGCAGCTGTAATAAGAACCTGTGAAAATAAAAGGTAGAAAATGGAAAAGATCTATGTTATTTTAAGTTGCAATGCTTTTCTTTCTTCTTCTTCCATTATGCCGATCAAAAAGAAGATAGGTTCCTTCTAAAGAAAGAGAACAAAAATAAAGAAAGAATAAAAGAGAGAAAAAAAAAAAAGACAACACACGAAGAAAAACAAGGACGTTTATTTGTTGATTTTCCTTTTTCTTCCTATTTATTTATTTATTTATTTATTTATTTTCCTTTTCTTTTTTTTTTTTTTTCATTTCGTGCGCGATTTCGAAGTAAACAACAATGGGGTTTCTTTGTTTATGGGCACCATTTGACACAATTAAATCGAGATATGTTGGACGTAGTTCCCTCTCTCCCTTTCTCTCTCTTTCTCTCTATTTTCTTTTATCATTTTACTTGGATTATGGTATCATCTAAGAAATCAAAAAAAAAAAAACAAATGAACATTGGGGTCAAGGGTGAACAACGGTGGGAGAGGCAGGGGATGGAGAGGAATGGTATTATGGTGGATATATCGAATACAATAAGGATATTTGAACGTTTTCTTTTTCTTCAATGATTAAATCATTATGTCACATTCAATATACCTTAAGGGTAAATCTAATTTTATATATATATATATATATATATATATATATATATTTAGATCATTATTGATTTGATTGAAATATATATAATTTTTAATATATATATATATTTCAATCGAATCAATAATCGATCAACGATCGATCGGTGCGATCTATAAGGATAATAATGCATAAGTTTATTATAGGAATATATCGATTATGCATAAACGTATATTACATTGTAATTAATTCGTAAAACGTTCAAGAGAGGCATATGTATATCGTGTTATTCAACTTTTACGAAAATGGAGTAGTTTTTGACGATATATAAATGTTATACATATACACATATAAATATAAATATATATATATATATATATGTGTATATATGTAGTATAAGTATATATGCACATAACTATCTATGTATGTATTCATAATGAATACATACAGAGAAAAATTTAATTTCTCTATTAAAGATCACGTACATATATACATCTATATATATATGTATATATGTATGTATATATAAATCTTACTCCCTTATCTTACTACACATTGACACCCTCCCTTTTTCAATCGAACGATATGAAAATATTATTAACCCTTGAACGTTTACAGCTAGGAAAAGAGATATGATATATAAAAAAAAAATCACCCTAAACGTAAGAACGACGAAAATGGAATGTGCAATTTTGAAAAAGTAAAAGCAAAAAGATCGTAAAATGTGTCTCGAATGACGAATGAATGAGGAAAAGTGAAACAAAAAAAAAGGGGGGGGGAAAAAAGATACGATGTAAGAAGAAAAACAATTTTAAAAAGTTGACAATGAGTTAGAAATAAATCCTCCTCCTTCGTCTCTTCCCCCGTGTAACGCCATATATATATATATATATATATATATATATATACATATATATATATATATATATATATATATGTATCTCTCTCTCTCGAAAACAAAAAAAAGAAAGTAAAAAACATAAATACGGTGGCTTTCGACAGGTATTATATGTACGAGTCTTTTTTCAAAATTAATGAAAGAGCAAAGAAGGGAAGAAAAAGAAGAGAAAAAAGAAAAAAAGAAAAAGAAAAGAGATAAGAAAAGAGAAGAAGAGAAAATGTGAAAGTAAAATAAAGAATGGGAAAGCTGACGTTAGAAGGACAAAAAAAGAAAAAAAATCGCCTAATCGTCCATTTGTATTGTCTAATCGAGAAGGTCTCTTCTATGGCGTAGAATGTGCCTTCGAAGATTGGCACGTCTAAGTGTTCGATAGTCGCACCATCCGCAGGCGAATCTTGGTTCTCGATTACACTCGATGCTTTGATGAAATCTCAATGCCCTTAAGCTGCTGTATGTTCTTGGGCATAGGTTGCATGGGAATTCCTTCAGTCTGCTGTTAACGAAGACGCAACGACGTCGCACAATGGCGCGATATAATGATGATAAGGGAGCTAAAATAGAAAAAAAAATATAGACGAGAGTTCGTTCGAATTAAAGAGAGAGAGAGAGAGAAAGAGAGAGAGAGAGAGAGAGAGAGAGAGAGAGAGAGAGAGAGAGAGAGAGAGAGAGAGAGAGGAAGAGAGATAGAGATAGATGTATTATGTAGATATATATATATATGCGTGTAAATAAACGAATAAATGAACAAGTAGATAGATAAATAAATAAATAAATAAATAAATAAATAAATAAATAAATAAATAAACAGATGGATACAATATAATAGATTATATAAATATAACAGATAGAGATGACAAATTTTTTTCTATTCGTGCTACATTCGTGCTAAAGTTTCGTGCTTTCGGGGATTAGTTCGTTTGGTTTGTTTTTTTTTTTTTTTTTTTTTTTTCTTTTTATTTATTACTTTTTTTTTCCTTTTTTTCCTTTTTTCTTTCTTTCGCAAGATTTTTTTCATTTTTTTTTTGTTATTTATTTTTTTCTCCTTTTCTCTTCTTTTTTTCTTTTTTTTTTTCTTTTTCTTTTTCTTTTCTTTCCTTTTCTTTTTTTTTTTTCTGTTAAAGAAGACAAAACATTTATCTCTCGCACGTATATATGTATATATATATGTGTGTGTGTGTATGTTTGTTTGTGTGTGTGTGTATATATATATATATAAAGGTAGAATATTATTTATTTATCAAGAAAAGAAATTGTTATAAGATTACTCTTATAATATTCTATAATCTATGTATGTATGTATGTATATAATTCATACTAATCACGTTCAGGTATGACGTTTTAGGGATTTAATTATTACACAATACTTGTTTTCTCTTTTTTGTTTTTTTATCTTCATCTTCTTCTTCTTCTTCTTCTTCTTCTTCTTCTTCTTCCTCTTCCTTTTCCTCTTCTTCGTCTTCTTTATCTTCTTTCTTTTTTTTTTTTTTTTTTAGCACAAATTTTCTTCACAGATCGTGGATTTTGCTTTTTTCTTATTTTTTTCTTTCTTTTTTTTTTTTTTTTTTTTTTTTTTTTTTTTCGTTTCCATACATCTATATATAAATATTTTTTTTTCTTTTTCTTTTTTTTTTTTTTTTCGTTCTGTCAATTTTTTTTTTATACATACGATATCAGAAAGATCTACTATACAATAGGGTTAAATATTAAGATCATTATAAGGATCTATAATTTTAGATTAATACTGTGTCGTTCATTAACGAGAACTCATTGATTCCCTTTTTTTTTTTTTTTATGTTAGAATTGTATCGCAAAAAGAAAAAAGAACAAAATAAATAAATAAATAAATAGAAGAACGAATCAGCGAAATTCGTTCGTACGAGAATTAATTTTTACAAATATAATCAATTTTTAATTATACAATATACGTAATTTGTAATACTAATTATTAATCGTCAATTTATATCCTTTATAAATTATCGATCGAGATTTCCAATATATATATATATATATATATATATATATATATATATATATATATACCGTTATATTGGTTCGATCACATTGATTTTCCTAGTTAAATCTTATATAAAAATATATAAGACGAATTTCCAAAGTTCTTAGTCGTTCCGTGTAGTTTTGAGCGGTTTGAAGAAAGAAAGAAAGAAAGAAAGAAAAAAGAAAAAAAAGAAAAAAAAGAAAAAAAGAAAGCAAAAAAGTAAAAAGAGTAATGACGAGTTTCGATATTAAATCTTTTTTTTTGAGTTCGTCCTGTACGCAAAAAAAGAAAAAAAAAAAAAAAAAAAAGGAAAAAACGCAACATGCAAGATAGCAACGATAAGAATCACGATCGAATGGGTAAAATATTTTTGTGCCTTTTTTCATGCTCAA
>NC_140822.1:1357500-1365000 GCF_050613455.1 Vespa mandarinia | reverse complement strand
TTTTTTCCTCTCTTTCTATCGAATATATTTGATGAGTCTAATTGGGCAAAAAATGAAATTAAAATAGAATTAATAACGTTTGTTTTTTTTTTTTTTCTTTTTTTTATTCTTATCATTTCTTTTTATCGAAGACACATTCACACACACACACACACACGCACACACATACGTAAGCATACCTGATGTGCTTAATTGGGGAGAAAAAATATTTCTTTGAAAATTACAGACAGATCAATCATTTCTCTTTTTCTTCTTTCATTCTTATCGTCTACGTTTTATATGTCAGTGATTGAAAAAAGGAGAAGAAAGAAAGAAAGGAAAAAAAAAAAGAAAAAGTAAAAATAAAACGCCCTGCCTCTCTTCTTTCTCCTGTCCGTTTCTTGCCGTTTTCTTCTTTCTCATATTTTTATGATAATTCAATGTGCAGCAAAAAAAAAAAAAAAGAAAAAAAAAATAAACAAAAGGAACGAAAAAGAAGAAAAAAATGGAAGAGAAAAATTCTCTTTTACGATATTTAAAGTATTAAACCGTGCTCTTTCTTCATATGATTTAACATGATAAATTTCATCGGCATGATCTTGTTACAGATTTTACAAGAATAGATGATCCTGCCGCATTCCTCTCGAATATGCTGATTCAAGGCCATCCGAGATCTGTACGTTTTCATGCACTCGCAGCACCTATGATGATAACCTGGAAAATAAATGATAAACTCATTGGTAGCGTTCACTGTATTATCATTGATTAGGTTTGCCTCGACATTTCATTATTTTTCATTCAGAAATAAAGACAATCGAGAAGTGATCATTCTTTGAAAAATATTCTGCCACCTGTCTCTCTCTCTCTCTCTCTCTCTCTCTCTCTATAATTTCATCAGAGATCATAATCATTTCTATCTTCCTTTATTCCTTTCTTTTCTTTTCTTCTCTTTTTTTCTTTATATGCGCGAAAAGAGAAAATCAAAAAGAAAAAAAAAAAGAAAAAAAAAAGAAAAAAGATAAGAAAAGAAAAGGAAAAACACGACGGAAGAGAAGAAATAATAACAATGAAAAAAAAAGAGAAAAAAAAAAAGAAAAAAAAAATTGAAAGACAAAAGTGGTAGAATCTCTTTTCGATCGTATTTCTTTCTCTCTTCTTTTCATTTTTCCTTTTTCTTCTTCTTCTTCTTTCTCTTCTTCTTCTTCCTCTTCTTCTTCTTCTTCTTCTTCTTCTTCTTCTTCTTCTTCTTCTTTCCATTTTTTGTTTGTGTCTTCTTTCATTCAATCAAATATTAACGAATAAAAAAAAAGAAAAAAAAAAAAAAAAAAAAAAAATCATTGCTCGTCTATTTCGAAGCGACACTCCACAAATACAGAGAAAGTTCTCACTTTCACTACTGATACTTTATTGTGGTAGTATTACGAAAATACATACATTTATAAATACTACAGATTGTGTTATGTTCGTCCGTGCAATCCATCACGTTATTAACGTACGTGAAAAATCAATGATTTTAATTCGTGTATCTGTGTGTGTGTGTGTGTATATATATATGTGTGTGTGTGTGTGTGTGTGATGTGTATACGTGTACACTTCCTTGTACTTAAATCTAAATATCGAGAAAAAAAAAACAAAGTGTGAAATCAGTCGGCTATTTTGTTCGAAAACACCATCGACGAACACGAGAAAGTTAAGAAGAAAGAAAAAGAAAAGAAAAAAAAAAAAAAAGAAAAAAAAGAAAAAAAAAATAAAGAAGAAATCAAAAACAAAAAAAAAAAAGTAATAGACACGAGATAGAAACAAACGAGAAAATAATAGAAATATTTCCCTCTAACTATTCACGCAGCAAAAGGTAAAACGAAACAAGCTGATATCGATTATTATCGATTAAAACTCGAAGCTACGGAAGAAGAAGATATTTTAAAAATTAAGAAAAAAAAAAAAAAAGAATTAGAAAAAAAAAGAAAGAGGAATATTAAATTAAATAAAATATGAAAGCTGAGGGAGGAAGAATAATGAAGGGGGAGGGGGCAAAGGAAGAAAGAAAAACAAAATAAAAAAATAAATGACAAAGAAAATAAATAAATAAAAATAAAACAGCAAAAAGCAGACCGAGGAAAAATAAACGGCACGATTTTTTTTTTTGATTTGAAAATTAATTCTATCGATCGTATTTCGATCGAATAATTTTTCTTACGATCGGTCCTTGCAATTAGAAAAATAATAAAAAGAGAATAAAAAAAAAAAAAAAAAAAAAAAAAAAAAGAAGAAAAATTAACACCCTTCTCCCTCTCGGGCAAAGAAGGAGAATAAATAGTGTAGGAGAAGAGAAAATTAAAAAAAATAAAAAATAAAATAAAAAAAAAAAAAAAACAAAAAAATAAAAAAAAGGGGAAAGAAAAGAGGCGCTAACATGCCGCGAGCACGATCGACGTTCTTTACTTATCTAAAGGATATTTTTTGTTTATTATTATTTCTTTTTAAAATTTTTTTTTACTTTTTTATATATATATTTTTTTTAATTCCTATATATATATATATCTATTTATCTCTCTCTCTCTCTCTCTCTATATATATATATATACATATATATATATATATATATATATATTTCTTTATCTATATTTTTTTTTGCTTTCATTAGGAACTATCAAACATTATGACGACACGTCACGTTCGTGTATTATCAACGCGAAAAAATTATATGTATATATAGAGAACCAACTTCGAAAGGAGCTCTTTTGAAAACTCTTTCTACTTATTACGTACGATTTGGCAGGTTTGATTTGACGATGGGAACTTGAAAAGAACAAAGAAAAAAGAAAGAAAGAAAAAAGAAAAAGAAAGAAAGAAAGAAAGAAAGAAAGAAAGAAAGAAAGAGAAATAAAAAGAGAAAGAAAAGGAACTAAACGTGAGAGAATTAATGTTCGACCACTGAGCTCCACTCAGTTGATATAATTTTATCACGTGGACTAGTGATAACGAGTGATAACGATTATCTCGAATTTATTGACAAGTATCGAAAGCACGCATTGCAAATTATAAACTTTCATAATTACGTTCATTCATTATTATTATTCTTTTTTTTCTTTTTGATCAGATTGTTAAATTGCAAGAGCTTACGAGTTCTTTTGTTTCTTTTTTTGTTTTCCTTTTTTTTTTTTTTTTTTTTCTTTTTTTCCTTCTTCTTCTTTACTTTAGAATCTTTCAATTATCACTTAGGAACTTTTGCGCTTCCCGTTACGTTCATCAATGATAATAATTTTATATGACAATTATTGTCACAAAATATTTTAATAAATTATGATTATTATATTATAAATTTAACGTAAAATTCTTCCAAGGATTATATTTATCACATTGATCATGTGAAACGTTAGAAAAGAAATCATGATACTCCGTGATATCGATACTTACCAATGATACGTGTCAATCGAAAGTCGAGAAAAATAAAAAAAAAATAAAAAAAAAAGAAAAGAGATAAAAAAAAATAAAAAAGGAATAAAGCAAAAAAAAAAAAAAAAGAAAAAAATAAAAAAAGAAAAAATAAAACAGAAAAGGAAAAGAAGAAAAAAAGAAAGGAACACGAGTGAAAATGTTCGAAGAACATGACGTTCGACGGGAAATAATAATCGTCTTTCTCTCTCTCTTTCTCTCTCTCTCTCTCTCTTTCGCGCGCGCGCTCTTGTATATATGTGTTTTGTTGTGTATGTGTGTGTGCTCACGCGCGCGCGTTGTTTTTCTTTCTTTTCTTTTCTTCTTTTTTTTTCTTTTTTTTTTTTTTTTCTTTTTTTTTTTTTCTTTTTTAAGGCAAATTCACTTGGATCCTTCTTCGTTTGACATCGAATACGTTTGATATTATGATATCTCAGGTGTTCGGCGAGGTTCGCTTGAAATGTTGTTCGGCTTGATGGGCATGCAGGATGAAGGCCTTGAACGCGGCGAACGGGCACAACGGACACTTGAACTGCGGCGGCTCGCATTTGTGTTTCAAATAGTTGCTCCACATCTTGTAGAATTTGCTGCACATCGTACAGGTGTAACCAAGAACCTGATCCCCCATGTACATCTTCCGGTAAGCTGGAACCAAAACAATTCAGATTAGTCGATAAACGATCATTTCTAAATTTAGGAACAGACATTTTTCTATTTTTGTTTGTTTGTTTGTTTGTTTGTTTGTTTGTTTGTTTGTTTACTTGTTTGTTTGCTTTGGTCGTTCGATGATGAACACCTGCGAAACACACTCCTCTCAATTACCTTTTTTATTATTATTATTTTTTTTTTATTTTTTTTTTTTTCATTTTTATTTATTTATTTATTTACTGATTTTTCCTTTTCTTTTTTTTTTTTTTTCTTTTTTTCTCCTTCTCCACGAACGAATATTTAAATACTAAGGGATGAAAAGAAAAGCAAGTGTCGTATAAATCAAGAGACCTTCTTCTGTTTATTATTTATTATTATTATTATTATTATTATTATTATTATTATTATTATCATTATTATTATTATTATTATCATTATTATTATTATTATTATTATTATTATTATTATTACTATATTTTTTTTCCGTTTTTAATCTACGTTGCTATGGTATACTTTTTTTCGTTCTTTCTTTTTCTTCTTTCTTTTATTTATTTATTTTTTCTTTTCTTTGGAATGAATCCATTTTGATCAATTGTTCGCTGAATCTCGATCGAGCCCCCTTTTTTTTCTTCTTCTTTTACCTTTTTTTTTTTTTCTGTAAGAAATTATCTCAGGATTTTTAATCCTCAAAATAAAAGGGAAGATAGGATAGAGGATTATGAAAGGGTGATCAAAATACATTCCTTGAAGTGCGCGACTTTGTGATCGTAAGTTGTGAAACTGAAATAAGAAAACATTATAATAAATATCGTCGTATGATAGAAAATATTATTATAAAATTCGATTATTTTGTCAAATCCCTCTGGAATATTAACAATTGTAATATTTATTTTTCGAACGTTCACACGGACCTTATTTGATCATAGCAACGAAACGATACTTTTACAGGAATGAAGAAGTATCGATGTATGGGAGGGTTAAAAAAAAAAAAGAAAAGCAAAAAAAAAAAAAAAAAGGAAGAAGAAATTTGCAAGTTTTCCAGAGTTGTATCTGAAAAATAAAAAGAGGAAAAAAAAAAAAGGAATATGTCACATATTTTGCAGAGGTATCATCTTGTCGAAGTAAATCTTGTCTATTAGTCTATTCTATTAGAATAATTATTATCTATTTTTTTCTTTTCGATTTCTTCCTTCTTTCGCCATATGTCTTCTCGTTTATCTGAAAAAAAAGAAAACGTTCGATTGGTCAGTACAAGGATTTAAAAAAAAAAAAAAAAGAAAAAAAAAAAGAAAAAAAAAAGAAACAAGAAATAATTAATCATTTGATTGTTTTATCCTTTTTCCGGATGTTCAACAGATTATCACGTTTGTTCTTTCTTCTTATCTAAAACAAATATTATAACAAGTATACATACATATATATATATATATATAAATAATTATTAGTCTATATCAAATGAAAAATAATTTTGTATAAATATACGAAATATGTATATTATATCGAAAATTATTTTTCATTGGATAAGATTTAATAATAAATAAAAATATATATAAATATGATGAGAAAAATTATTCATTACTTATTAATAATTATCTAATTAAATCGTTACACGTTATCACGTGAGATAAGATCTCGAAAAAAAAAAAGAACGACACAATTTCTTTTATTCTTAAATACATATGTCGTATAAAATATTTTACAATAAATTATTGAGATTTTTATGCATGATCATAGACAAATAAGATTTTTCATTGTATATCGAAGTAAGATGAAAAAAAAAAAAAAAAAAAACCAATTTCGATATAACATTAAAAATCTAAATGTTTTAACTCAATTCTAAGAACGAGTGAACTTTCTTTTTCTTTATTTCTTTTTTTTTTTTTTTTTTTCTTTTACATTTTATTTTTATATTTAAACACTCTTTTCGAGTGATATAAGAATATAAATTATAAATTACACATGTACATGACTCATTACATTAGACAACATTTGTTCATCTTTTCAAGAATAATTTAATCCATATATTAAGTTTAATTCTATTTAGGCAATAATAAAACGATTCATAATCGCTTTGAACATACGTAATGATATAAAAGAAAAAGAAAGAATGAGCGAGCGATATCACTTCGAAATAGATGACACGAGAAATTATTTAAATAATTATCTTTCTATCTCTATCTTGGTGGTTCATAATTTGTAATTAAAAAAGAATTTAAACCTTTGACTGCTATGGGCGCATATATGCGTCCAGCAAAGGTCTTGATCGTTTACTATTGTCTCATGTTGTGTATGTTTAATCCCAAGTGTTCAGTCTTTTAAAAAAAAGAAAAAAAGAAAAAAAAAAAGGAGAACGAAGGAAAGGAAAATTAATGAAAAGAAAATGAAGGAAAAAGGAATGAAAAGAAGAAAAAAAAAATAATAATCCTAAATTTTTTCATTAGCGTTATCGAAATTATTCCAATTAAATGGATCATCCCGTATTAAATTAATGTGACGCTTCTTCTTATGTTTTTCTATTGCCCATTTGTGAGGGGTCTTGTATGGGCATAGATCGCATGCTAATTTTGGTTTGGCATTGATACATTCGAATTTTCTATGCCTCGATAATGATCTAGAAACGATATAAGATCTTCCACAATCATGACATATAAATCTTCTCTCTCGTAGATCATTCCTCCTTCTAATGAGACTGTGTTGTGGTAATAGTTGTTGTTGATATTGTTGATATTGTCGATCAGATTGATGATCGATGTTGTAATCTTGTTGATTGTCCATCAAAGAAATCCCATTGCTCGTATTGTAACCATAAATGGTTTTGGCCAGCCACGACGACGATACTGAAACAGTAAAATCGAATTTTGTTAAAAAAATTTCTCTTCTCTTTTCTTCATTCTTTTACTTTTTCTTTTTTCTTTTTTTTTTCTTTTTTCGATATCAAAGAAATATTTAAATAAGAAATGTATGTATGTATATATGTATGTATAAAAGTATGTATAAAAATATGTATATATATATATAGATATGTATATGTGTATGTATATATGAATGTATTTATGTACGTATTTATGTATATTTCAAAATACATAATACGTTTACTATAATCGTTTGTCAATGTAGAGACTTATCGATATCTTGAGTAGTCCTCTCCTTCTTTCTTTCATTCGTTGAAATATCCTGAAACAAAACTTCAAATCACATGGTTTATACACACACATACACACACACACACACACACACACACACACACACATATACATATATACATATATATATATATGTATGTATGTATGTATATATTAATATTAGTTAAGAAATTTATAAAGAATAGATTTTAAGGATAACAGATGATTACATATATACATGGAAAGGAGAGAGATAAGGAAAGAGAGAGAAAGAATGAGAGAGAGAGAGAGAGAGAGAGAGAGAGAGAGAGAGAAA
>NC_140822.1:1352500-1355000 GCF_050613455.1 Vespa mandarinia | reverse complement strand
AATAAAAAGAAAGGAAATAAAATAAAATAGATATAAAAAGAAAAAGAAAATTGTGCGTGCTAAAATATTCTTTTATATAGGTTCCTACGTTTTTTTATATAATTATTTACGCAGATATGTTTCATAATCATAAGTCATGATCATAATCAAATCGTGTTTTAATCCTTTCTCGTAGATTGTTATAACCGAAATAATGATAATAATAATAACAATAATAATAATAATAATAATAATAATAATAATAATAATAATAATAATAATAATAATAATAATAATAATAATAATAATAATTTCGAACAATTAACAAAGCCTAATCCCTAATAAGGGTATATCTGTATAGGTCATACTATTTGCGAGTATGTTATATCTATAATACAATATAATTAACTAGTAATTATAATAGATATATAAATTTCCTTTTTTTTTTTTTTGTTTTTCTTCACGTCTTTCCTTTCTTTCTTTCATTATATCCGTCCATTTATCTATCCATCTTTTTCTTCTTTTATTCATTTCACTTTTTATCTGTCCTTTTTTTTTTCCATTATCTGTCATTAATTCGTGGACAAAAGAAAAAAAAAAGGGAACAATAATAATAATAATAATAATAATAACGTGATAAATTAAATTTGCGATCTAGAATGGACGTGTCTCATGTGCCTCAATAATATGTCCTTCCTGCTTGTCCTGTATCCGCAAACGTTGCAATAGAACATCGGTGGTGTACCGCATCCTGTACTTAAGTGACGTTGAAGACTAGCCTTCCTCGTGTATCCCTTTGCACATTTTGGACATACGAACGTTGACTTTCCTGAATGTTCCGATGTACCAAACGAATCTTCCATTTTCTGCATTGACGCGGCTCCTAAAAAAAGTTAGATGTTATAGTATTAGTATTATGATTTTATTATATTATTATACTGTTCGAACTCGATTTATGAAAAAAAAAAGAAAAAAAAAAGAAAAAAAAAAAAAAAGAAAACAACGAACTCGAAATTAGCAAATTTTCAATTTATTCAATGGATCGCGTATTAATTTAAACAATTTCACAAATACATTTATAACAACATGATCGATCGATAACGTGGTATTCTCGTTAGAGATACGATTACCTTGATCAAAATAATATCTTTTTTTTTTTTTTATTCGTTTTGGTGCTATTCTTTTTTTTTTCTTTTTTTTCTTTTTATTATTATTTCTTATTTTTATCTTCTTCTTCTTCTTCTTCTTCTTCTTCTTCATCTTCTTCTTCTTCTTCTTCTTCTTCTTTCTCTCTTTTTCTTTTCTTTTTTTTTTTTTGTTTTTTTTTCTTTCTTCTCCTTCATCTCTATCTCCATCCTGCCATTTCTTTTTTTTTTCCTCCTCTCGTTGATTTGATAAACGTAAAATACAACGAGGTAATTGTTATTGTTAAACCGATAATGAAAATAATGTGAAACTTTTAACGATATCAATTATTATTATTGAATCTTAAACGATAGTTCTAAACATTTAAAATTCCACTCAAAATAATGTAGGAATAGAATATTTGATATTTTTTTTATTTTAATTTACAGAAAAAATACAACAACAACAATAACAACAATAACAATAATAAGAAGAACAACGAACGGAAATTCTCTGTCAAGTATTAATGCACGATCGAAGGTATTATACGTATATTAAAAAAAAAAAAAAAAAAACAAAAAAAAAACAAAGAAAAAAAAAAGAAAAAATAAATAAATAAAAATAGAAGAAAAGAAAAGAGGACACAAAGAAGAAAAAAAGAGAAAAGGAAAATGCAGAAAAAGAAAACGATCTATATATACAAGAAAAATCTTATTGGCTAATTCGTTTCTAATACGACGAAGGGGAAGTTTACAGATTCAAATCTAATCAAAGTGCACACATATATATATATATATATATATATATATATATATATATATCACTCTTGAAGACGTTTAATTCTTCAAACGAAAGAAAAATTTGTTTGCTCTTCGTAAATTCGATAAAAGAAAGAATCTTAGTGTGGGGGGAACGGGGGGGGGTGGAGAGAGGATGAGGGTGAAGAGCGGGTATTGGGTGTTGAGAGGGGACGTAAAAAGAAAAAAAAAAAATTAAGAAAAATTCTTTCTTCATTCTTTTTTTTTTCTTTTTTGTTTGTTTTTTTTTTTTTTTTCTCTTTACTTCTTTCTTTGAGAAGCTCGTAAAGATAAAAAAAATTTCTGTTCGTTCGTTTCTATCCTTTTTCCTTTCTTTGCTTGATCGAGTCAACATATTGTATCGGTCGACACATAGGCCGTATGCTCGCGTACTATATGATATTTTAATAAGGTCGAGATCCTTGCTCTGTGCGAACAATAAGGACAAGGAAATAGCGGTTCCACCTGACAGAAGAAGTTCATATGCTTTCTCAAACTCCTCCAGTCGCTATAACGTTTTGAACACTTCAGACAGAGAAGTTTATCCTTGCATTTTTTCCAAACGTCCGCCGGTAAGAGGTCGCAATAGAGGCCAGCCA
>NC_140822.1:1347500-1350000 GCF_050613455.1 Vespa mandarinia | reverse complement strand
ATATTTTCTATTAATCCTTAATTTAACATCACCGTCATAATAAACAATTACAAATTTCGATAAAATAACGTTTAATAATAATATATCGATAATGTTCGTTTCATTTATAATATTATATCGTATAATATTGTATATGAGGCACGTGATATAATCACACTTTCAACAAACAATCTTTCTTCTCGATCATTTTTTTTCTCATCTTCTTCTTCTTCTTATTTTTCTCCTTTTTTCTTTTCTTTTTCTTTTTCTTTTCATTACTCGCGACTCGACATAAAATTGACATTAATAAATTAACAATTATTTATATCACAAATTTTCACAACCCTGGATTTTGACGACCATTCTCTCACCCTCTCCCTCTCTCTCTATCTCTCTCTATCTCTCTCTCTTTCTCTCTTTTTCTCTCTCTCTCTCTTGTTTTCTTAACTTGAAAAAGAAAAAAAAAAAAAATTAAAAAGAATTTTTACTTAGATTTAACACGATTTATTCTGACGAATAAAGGTATTTCTTTCATAATTAATAACCTTCCTAAAAGTTTATTAATTATCAAAGCTAATTAATAATCTGCGATAATTAATAACCCGAGCCAATCTTAGATTAAACCTATATATTCCATTTCTGCCTGTCCCTCGTCATTTTTTTCCTTACTTAAACATATATCTAAAAAAAGAGTGTTAATAAAATTATTTTGTATCTTTTTTTCTCCTCTTTCTTGTTCTTTTCTGTTTTTTTTTTGTTTTTTTGTTTTTTTTTTGTTTTTTCCTTTTAAAAGGAACAATGTCTTATCTTTCTTTTCATTTTCGTTAAATCGTACGCATCAACAAGAGAATCAATCGAGCTGTTACCACTTAAGAATTTCTCATATTGATCCTTGTGAAATTTTCGCAAATGTCTAATACGACTCGAATTTTGAGTAAATCTTTTCAAACAGAAGCAACACCAGAATCTTCGTTCGACGCCGCACTCGTTCACAATGTGACGTTTCAGATTGCCCTTGTTCGGATATGATCTTCCACAATTACATTTAAATTGGCCGTTGGTGTTCCTTATTTTACCGCATACCGTTTTCTGATGACGTTTCATAGAATAGGTACAAGCGAATCCCTTGTTACATTTTGAACACATATAAGGCTTGTCGGTTTTGCGTTTGCCGTAATCTGAAATAAAAGATCAAACGGAGATATAAATTTTGGACTTTCTTTTTTTCTTTTTATTTTTGTTTGTTTGTTTGTTTGTTTGTTTGTTTGTTCGTTCGTTTGTTTGCTTTTTTTTTTCAATTTCCCTTTCTTTTTTCGTCATATTCGAAAGTTAGAGATTGAGAAGAAAAAAAAAAGAAATAAAGAAGACAAAGAAGACAAATATATACATATGCATATACAATGTGAGAAGATAAAAAAAGAAAAGAGAAAGAGAGAGAGAGAGAGAGAGAGAGAAAGATTGTATAAGAAGAAGGAGGAAAAAAAGAAAAAAAACACAAATGGATCTCAAATTTTGAGAAAGAGATAGATAGAGAAAGAGAGAGAGAGAGAGAGAGAGAGAGAGAGAGAGAGAGAGAGAGAGAGAGAAAGGACAATTTCTTATTATATAATATATACGTACTACTTGTTAAATGCAGGATCGATCTTCCACGACGTTATAATTTTGTCGTATTAATTATTTACATGGGTAAATATTTAAAAAAAAAGAGAGGAAACCGTGGAAATAAATAAATAAATAAATAAATAAATAAATAAATAAATATATATATATATTTAAAAAGAATATATATATATATACCTGTATAAAAATAAAAAATAATAAAAATATAAAATAATAAAAATATAAATGAAAATAAAAGAAGAAGATTCGTCGAAAACAAATCGATTATTACTATAAAATCAGTAATTTCTTCTTGGTGAAAATAAAAGTTGAAACGAAATAAAAAAAATGAACATTGTATAGATAACATTTTGTAAATTAACATTATCTTTATTCTTTCATTTCGAATTTCGTTTAAAATCTCTAAATTGAACACTGTTTTAACACTCATAGACTCTAACATTTTAAGATATTACGAATCGTACTATTATCATTTAATTCTTATTATTATTTTTATTCTCCTTGAAAAATTTCAAATAGAAAAAATAATAATTATCGTTCTTAATCACTCGATCAAATAAATCTTCGAGAAGATGAATCATAATGTCCCCAATGATCAATGGATCATCCTCTTGATAAGATTCTTCAATGGTGGTCACTAAAACTAAAATTGATTTATTTTCTTCGTAACGTAATGGCACTGCACTGATATCTTCAATGTATATATATATATATATATATATATATCTTCGATTATAAACTCTTCAAAATTTAATGTCTCTTCGAAAGATGATTCGTTTGATGACTGATGATCCATTCCACTTTTTCTTATTTTTTTTTTTTTCCTTTTTTTCTTCAACAAGAACATACTATATCTCACACGTAATCCGTTCCGCAGGTATTATCAAATCACAATAACAAA
>NC_140822.1:1340000-1342500 GCF_050613455.1 Vespa mandarinia | reverse complement strand
ACCATTACTCGAACTTTGTAAGACATTATGTTTTTGACTCGTAGATTGGCGATCCCTTTGTTCTTTCTTGTTACACTCGAACATCTTATGCCTTACCAAAGATGCCTTTAACGTGAATATCTTTTGGCAATCGTTGCAAATGTATTTCCGTGTACCCCAAAGCCTTGTAGTACGTTCGTGATGATCATCGGTCATAGTCATCGATCGGAGACATCTAGTGTACATAGCCAAGCGTGAGGTTGACGGTAACGTTGGTACTGTCCAATTAGACGAGCTGTAGGTCGTAACAGTATCTGTAAATCAGAAATCAAGAAAAATCGATTTTAGCTGGAATAATCCGTTCATAATTTAATCCATGACGTTAAAAATCTCCATGACGCTCATTCCTAATTAACCTAACAATCCTCTCTTTCTCTCTTTCTCCCTTTCTCTTTCTCTCTCTCTCTTTCTCTCTCTCTCTCTCTCTCTCTCTCTCTCTCTCTCTCTCTCTCTTTCAATCGTTCGCTTACTCTCTCAATCTTTCCTTCTCTCTCTCTCCCTCTCTCTCACGCTATAATCATTCGCATCATTCGTATCCAATGATGACGACACTTTTTTATAATCAAAACTTCTGGGCTAACTCGATGATTATTACTTGATGCGATCAAATCTGTCAGATCATTTAAAACAGCCTAGAAGTATTTTCTCACTGATAGTGTCCTCATCGTTAGACGTCGAATCGTTGAAAATAATCATTCTCGAAGTTGTATCACATCTTTAGTTTTTTTTTTTTTCATTCTTTTTTTTCATTTTTTTTTTTTTTTTTTTTTTTTTTGAAAGGGGACAGAGATAAATCGTTTATTTGTTATTATTATTGTTATAATACCTTTTTCAACTAATTTTTTTCTTTTCTTTTCTTTTCGACTTTTTGTTCGTTTGCTTGTTTTTATTTTTTTATTTCTTTGTTTTGTTTTGATATTTTTTTTTTTTTTTTTTTCTTTTTTGATTCGACAGAAAAACACAGTAGGATCGTACGTACGCCTTTAGTTTTTCTTTTTTTCCTTTATTACCTTTTTCATGTACTCTTTATTTGTTTTTTTTTTTTTTCCCTTTTACTCGCAAAGAAAACAATTTATTTAATACCATTTCCATATACTTATTTTTCTTTTGTTTTTTTTTTTTTTTTTGCTTTTTACAATAATCGAAGATATTTCCATTGTAAGATGGAAGGATGGGGTGATGATACTCGAAAAGTTCTTCAAGGATGAACGAGCGATAATCGCGACAACGAATCGTCCTCGTTCTCGACATTCGATGTTTTGCGGATTGTAGAAAATATAATATTACAGGAAGGATCATTAAAGACATTAATGCTTTGCGGGACAGCAGATGTAATAAATCTTAATCGAAATAGTATGTACATACGTGTTTATGTGGTGTACGTAACGATTAGATATTACAGCTTCGTATGAGGGGATAATTTTTTATAAAAAAGAAAAAAGAAAAAGAAAAAAAAAAGAAAGGAAAAAAAAAGAAATCGAAAGAAAGAAAAAAAAAAGCAAAAGACAAAAAAAAAAAAGACAAAGGACGAGGAAGTATCAAATGGAATTCACGTTGGAGGAGATTCTCGTGAGTTTCTTTTCTTTTTTCTTTTTCTCATTTTTTTTTCTCTTTCTCTCTCTCTCTCTCTCTCTCTCTCTTCCTCTCTCTTCTCTTTTCTCTTTTCTCTTCTATTCTTCCTTAGGAATAATCTGGATAATTAGTGAAGACGGATCCTTGGACGTGTTGATTAGAATTGAAATCCCCGGTGGTAGATTCGAAGGATGACGTCTGCCGTTGTTGATAACCATATTGTGTGTTCTGTTCGAGAAGATGTTGATGACGGGCCAATAAATGTTTCGTCAGGCTATCCTTGTATCTTGTACGATGGGGACAAAAGTCACACTTAAATTTTGGATCGATGCCGCATTCAAAATCGTGATGCCTCTTCAAATGATGTTTATGCTTGTAGGTCTTCCCGCATGTCCCGCATGTATGCTTCAATCCGGTCAATACGTACTTCGTCTCGGCTGAAACAAAAAGATATATTGTTTTTCGGTTAATTAAATAATTCTTTACAATCGTAATCAAGTCGATTTGTTATCAGAGAGAGAACTTCCATCAGTGAGAGAATCGAACCTTCGACATTTCTTCGAGAGATCCAACGTACGTATTAATTTAATATTTGTCTGTTCACTGCTAAAGTTTTTTCAAAAAAAAAAAAAAAAAAAAAGAAAAAAAAAATAAGAGAGAAAAAAAAAGAAAGAAAAAAAGAAAGGAACAAACGAACAAACCAAACAACGAACGCGAACGAACGAACAAACAAACGACAAAGAAGAAGAAGAAAAGAAGAGACGACACACGATATGGAGGAAAAAGTGAAAAAAGAAAGGAGATAAAGAAAAAGATGAGAAAAAGAGAGAAAGAAAGGAATAGAAAAAAAAAAAATAAAAAATAAAAAATAAAAAATTAACGAAAAGAA
>NC_140822.1:1327500-1332500 GCF_050613455.1 Vespa mandarinia | reverse complement strand
TTTTTTGTAATATTTTTAATATAAATGAATAATCTCTTTAAAAATTTAAATTCATATATATTCTATATTGGCATGTATATATATATATATATATATATATATATATATATATATATATATTAATATATATTATAACATTTGAGGTATATTCCCGATACGAATCGTTGCAGTGTTCACATCGAAGAATTTCTGAAACTAAAATTCATATAAAATGAATGCAATTTCTGAAATATAAGAGATAGAAAAAAAAAGAAAAGAAAAATACAAAAAAAAAAGAACAGAGAAAGAGAAAGAGAAAGAAAATTAGAAAAAATGTAAAAATTATTACGTTTCACGGTATGCATAATACGTACAAATATAGAGTCAATGATTATGAAAATTGGTCTGAACATGTTTTTTCTTTTTCTTTCTCTCTCTCTCTCTCTCTCTCTCTCTCTCTCTCTCTCTCTCTCTCTCTCTCATAATACAAATCAATTTAATACAAAATAAATGATAAATACGATTCTTCTAAATTGTTCATTTAGATAATTTACTGAGACGCAAACATGTCCATTGTAAAGAAAAAAGAAAAAAAAAAAAGAAAGAAAAAAACAAACAAGAAAGAAGAAAAAATCAGAAAGAAAAAGAGAAAAGAAAAAAGAAACCAAAATTGATTAAATTTCAAATATTGCCTATTGGAACAATTTCCAATGGTGATATTTAAATACGATGTCTCTTCAATCTTTTGATCATATGATCGCACGAAATCTATCGTGATGATCTTTAATTATTACGAAAGATCATTGTAACTTGTCACAAGGATCGTTTTACTCGAGATGCAACTTTCAAAAAATATCGATCACGTATCTCAGGCTCGCGTGTATGATATCTGCTTGAAATCGTTGATCTTCATCCATGATGATCGTAGGATCCTGAAACATGAATAGAAAATTATTGTAGATAAGTTCATAGAATAGTGTTTCTAAAAGAGAATATGTGTCCCTTCATAATAAACAAGATATATATATATATATATATATATATATATATATATATATATATATACATATATGTGTATATATGTTTTAAAGAAAAAAAAATTATATATCTTTAAAAAAAAAAAAAAAAAAAAAAGAATTAGATTTTTACAAAGATTTTAAAAGATAAATAATATAAACTATAATAGATATTTTTTTTTCTTCTTTTCTTTCTAAATATTAATCTAATTGAATCACCTCGAATTGAACGTTCTATTTCGAAAAATTATAACTGTTCATCTAAACTGTTCTCTTTATTTTGAAAATTTCTTTTTCCATTTAGGAATTATTATCTTTAAACTTCTTAATTTCCCCTTACCATCTACAAACAATATATCTTATTTATCTTATCGTCCTCCAGAATGAGTTGGCCCTGAAACAGATACCAATTCGTATTATCAATTTCGTGATTAACATTAGATATGTCCTTGGACACAAATGTTTTTGACATTCTCTCTCTCTCTCTCTCTCTCTCTCTCTCTCTCTCTCTCTCTCTCTTATTAACAATATGAAAAAAGGTAAAAAGAATACGAAGAGATTGCATGAGCGATATTAAAAAAAAAAAAAAAAATATATATGTATATATATATATATGTGTAAGAAAACAACATTTATAAATTTTATTCTTTTCAACATTCTTTTCTCTTCTGATGATTATGATTATGATAATAGGATTAAAGATGGAGAATGAACGAGTGGAATATTACGACGAGGAAATGATATATTTATTATTTTTCATATACTTTTTACAAATAATTTTTGTCAATGTTCAAATATATATACGTCATCTTTTAATTGTCAATCGTTCAAATTTTTTTGAGCAAAATAATTCTTTTTTCTTTCGTTTTTCTTTTTATATTTTGTTCTTTGCTATTTCCTATTCCAATTGGACAAACAATTTTTTTTTTTATATAGATCTAAAAGAATAAAAAAAAAGAAAAAAAGAAAGAAAGAAGGAAAAAAAAATTAAAAGAATGATCTAATTCATATTTCAAATTTTGCCGATTTTAACGATATGACTATCGATTTCTGTCGAATTTCTATGAATACCATGTACACCATTAAGATGAACCTTCATATCCCAAACACGTTTGGTACGATGATCGCAATATTTACAAGCTACATTTGCCATAACACCGCAATAACGTCTTCTGTGTGATTTAAGCCGTGCACAATTGACGAACGACTTGCCACAATTAGAACAAACATAATCATTCGATCTTCTCAATCTACTGTGAAATTTAACGTAATGTTGTTCGATCGATCTACATTTACTTCTTTCCTCTGTCATCGTAGATGTCGATCCGCCGTTCGTCCTCTTAATCTTCCTTTCATTCTTCTCAGACGATACGTGCCAATGCGAGACTGAAAAGGATCATAGAAAATTTAAATAAGAAATTATTTATCAATAGAAAAAAAAAAAAAGAAAAGAAAAATAATAACAATGATAACGTCAAACGAGACAAAAATCGATGATGATCTATGATGATTGGACGACGAATGGAATATTGGAAATGACGATGTGATTATATTATGTTGCTTCATAATTGTGACAATTAATACGAAGAAAAGAAACAAAAAAGAAAGGAAGGAAGAAAGAACGAAAAAAACAAAATGAAAAAAAGAGAGGTATAAAATTAAATTAATTTGACACACATATAAAGAAAGATCGAACAAAATGAAGTGGATGGAATAAAAGAAAAAAATAAGAAAAAAAGAACATACATATACATACGTATTATTAATGATGTAAACAATAGTAAGAAGAATAAGAAGAATAATATGGAAATAACAATAAGAATGATTAATATACATATACATATAATAATAATAATAATAATAATAATAATAATAATAATAATAATAATAATAATAATAATAATAATAATAATAATAATAATAATAATAATTATAATAATTATAATTATAATTACAATAATTACAATAATAATAATAATAATAATAATAATAATAATAATAATAATAAAAATAATAATAATAATAATAATAATAATAATAATAATAATAATAACAACAATAATAATAATAAAAGCTAAACTATCAATTACCCAAGTATTTCGATGAATTCAGCAAGCCAGTGAGAACATGAGCGAGTTAGTCACTTTTCTCTGTTTAATAATAAACAAAAACAAACAAAAAAGAAAAAAAGACATCAAAAAGCCTCCAAAAAAAAAAAAAAAAAAGAAAAATTCGAAAATTATTTGACAATTGAAAGCAATTTTTTTTTCTTTTCTAATATTTTCTCAACTAAATTCTTGTGATTCTTGACTCACGGCCATTCCCATTCAGGATCCTATGAATGAGATTAGAAGAAGATCCACCATTTCTCCATAGTCGTCATCTCATTTTTCTTATCTCTTTTTTCTTTCCTTGCCCCTGGCTTCCCGCCAACCCCCATCATCCCCAAGAGTAACTTCGTTTTTTCTTATCTTTTTTTTTCTGTTCTGAAAAAAATCCTGTTGCCTCGGCCATCATCTTTCATATGTGTATATATATATATATATATATATATATATATATATATATATACATATACATTTACAGGTGTTCATTCAAAAAAACTAAAAAAAAAGCAATTTTTATGTTGATTTAATGCGGAACATCATTATACACAGACACACTTAAACCGTTTGAGCGACGCGATCGACGATCGATCGCGCTTGGATCTATCGATCTAATGATCTAAAACGAGCGACGAAGATGTATAAAGAGTGAAATCGCGATTACAGATTTTTCTAATCGACGATAAGTCTAATCGAATAATACGTACTTCTTTTTTCCTTTTTTCTTTCCTTCTTTCTTTACGAAAATGAAAGAACGCGTGACGAGAAACGCGATTTGTGGATTTTTTTCCTTTTCCTTTCTTTGTCATGATCGCGCTGTCGTTGCAACTTCTTTGTTTTTTCTTTCCTTTTTTTTTTTTATTCATCACCCTCTCTCTCTCTCTCTCTCTCTCTCTAGCTATCTCTTTCTATATATATATATATATATAACTATAACGATGATATTTCTTCCTCGTCAAAGATTAGAATACGAATTTAGGGTTTTTTTTTTCTTTCTTTATCTTCCTTCCCTTCGTTTTATCTTTTCACTCATTCGCATGCACACATATACTCGCTCACGTGTTACTTATTATTATTTTCTTCTTTTTTCCATTTCTTCTCTTTTCGATTTCATATCCGTTTATGTACAATCTACAGCTTAACTTTTTCTTTTTTACTTTTCTAATCCGTTTAATAATCTAATCGGTATTAGTGCTTTTCTGTTTCGTTAATTCGACAATTAATGATCAGAAGATACGAACGAATAAAATTTCGAGTGACTTTCAATTAAATTGGCCGTTCGAGCAGTGACAAATTTTTTTTTTATATTATAATTATTATTATTATTATTATTATTATTATTATTATTTTTATTATTATTATTAATATTATTATTATTATTATTATTATTATTATTATTATTATTATCATTATTATTATAATTATTAGGATGAAATATTAGAAAAAAAGCGTAAAGCTCAAGGTCACCGTCTTTTTTTCTTTTTTTTTTCCTTTCTTTGATAACCAGGGCAACTTGAGGAACTCGCGCCTTTTTTCTTTTTTTACTTTAACAATGATATATATATATATATATATATATATATATTTTATATATATATATATATATATATATATATATATATATATATTAAAAAATAAAACAAACACAAACAAACGAAAAAAAAGCCGCGAGTTCATCAATATTGATCTCGTAAATCACTTACTCGAAAGGCTTATGTTTACGTCAAAGGAAAATTGTTTCCTCTTTTATTTATTTATTCTTTTTTCTTTTTTTTTGTATATTTTTTTTTTTTTTGGTTATCTCTCAATACTTCTTTTTCTTTTTTCTTTCATTTTCTTGAGAACGATTTGTAAAAAGCCTGCTAATAAAATGGGTATCATAAAATCCTTACGATATATA
>NC_140822.1:1315000-1325000 GCF_050613455.1 Vespa mandarinia | reverse complement strand
ACAAACAAACAAACAAACAAACAAACAAACAAACAAAAACAAAAAGAGTAAGTCTAACTTCTTAAAAATATATTCGACGTACATCGATTCGGAAAAATTTTATAGGACTTTTCAGCGCGTGACTAGCGATCGAGATTATATCAAATAACGATATATAGTGCACGGCTAAATAATTGCACAAAGCGCATACAAGTCTCGTTTAATGTCAGGAACGTATTTATATGATAAGGCGCAAACTTGGAGTCTCGTTCTCGTAATAATAATATTGCGCCTGGAACCTCCAAAATAATAAATGCGATCCTGATTATGAGTTCTCTCGTATAGTCTCGGTAAGTTTGCTTTTATAAATCTCATATAATCGATCCTGAAATCATTTTAAACGGATCATTTTTCGAGATCAATCGATAATAAGATAACAAATAGATAATCTTAATTAAAAAAAAAAAAAAAAAAAAAAAAAAAAAATATATATATATATATACATATATATTAATTATATATATATATATTATATGTATATATATATAATTATATATATATATAATTATATGTATTAATATATGTATATATATATATATATATATACATATAATTAAGATAATAAATTTGATCATGCGTCCGAGGATCGATCATCGAGTGAAAACAAAAAAAAAAAAACAAAAAACAAAAAAAGGAAGAAAAAAGAAATAAATAAATATTAAAAAGAAAAAGTAAAATAATATAATATAAAATAAAATAAAATAACAAAAATAAAATAACGAAAATAAAACAAAAAAAAAAAAAAAGAAAGATTTACGCGCGAACTATCAAACGAAAAAGGAACTTGTCCAAAATGAATAATTATTTCTTACGCGATTATTAAAATCTTTCTCTCTCTCTCTCTCTCCTTATTGCAATTGCACAAACTTAAGCTTAAACAAAATTCTATTTCTTTCTAGTTGTTTTACTTTCTTTTTTCTTTTTCGCGACAGAAAAGAAACAGTCGAGACGAAAGCGAGATCGTAAAAAAAAAAAAAAAAAAAGAAAGAAAATGAAAAAAGGAAAAAGAAAAAAGAAAGAAAATAAATAAAGAGATACAAAAACAAAAAAAGAAAAAGAAACAACAACAACAACAACAACAACAACAGTAGACTTTACGCGAGACGTTTTAACGCGAGATAATCATCGGTCTACTTGATGTTATGGACCGACAATAGGTGCTTCAAGAAGCTGGCCTCGATCCTCGACCTATAAGGGCAGTACTGACAGGAGAAGTGAGTCTCGAAGGTCACCATTCCGCATCCCATCTTCAGATGTTTTCTCAAATTCGATGCCCAAGCATACATCTGACCGCAACGTGGACAGACGTGCAATCTCGGCCTCATTATCGGAAATAGAGGTGCATCTGTAAAGAAAAATTCATTTCAATAAACGATAATTTGTTTCTTCATTAATAATAACAATAGGAATAGACGGACAATTTTTATTTCTTTTCCTTCCTTCCTTTTTTTTTTTTTTTCTTCGGAATTCTTGGATCGGTAGTAAAGGAGAATAAATGGGGATTTGAAAAAAAGAAAAAAGAAAAAAAAAACAAGAAAAAGAAGAAGACAAAAAAATATACGAAAAAGAAAAAGAAAAAGAAAAAGAAAAAAGAAACCAATTAAAATATAAAAACGAGATAAAAAAAAAATAAAATAATAATAAATAATAAATAATAACAACAATAATAATAATAATAATAATAATAATAATAATAATAATAATAATAATAATAATAATAATAACAATAATAATAATAATAATCATTGCACGCTTATTTAGCTGTCGCAAAATGCAAGAAAACAAATATATCCTGTCGGTGCCTTCTAATAAAAAACATCGAAGCGCATGCCTCGCTCGAGTATCCTTATTCTTCGTTTTTTTTTTTTACTTCTTTTATTTATTTATTTTTCTATTTTCTTTTTTTTTCCTTTCTTTCTTTCTTTTCCTTTTTATTCTTTTTTCTTTTTTTTTTTTTTTTTTTGTTTCACTTTTCGTTACCCTTCGTTTTCCTTATTCCATTAAAATAACTTGGAGCTTCGATATCAATTTTGTCTCGAAGAAACTCCGAGAGAAAAGACAAGTAATTATATATATATATAATTATATATATATATATATATATATATATATGTAATATATATGTGTGTATGTATAACGCATTAGAAATAATTTTCTACATCAGACACATCGTTCATGCTTTTCTTGCTCCGAGTCCTTCGGGGAGCAGCCTTCAACAATTACACTGACAATGGCGTGCGTTTCTATATCGTGCATTATTGATACTTACGGTCTACGTCAGCTCTAATATATAAATATATATATACATATAATGTATATATATATATATATATACACATATATATATGTATGTATGTACGTATGTATGTATTTTGTGTATATATATGTATATGTACGTATGTATATGTGTATAAATGTTAAACCGTTCGATCAAGAGAGCCTCAAGATGTTGATATACCTTTTAGATCTGAAAAAAAAAGATACTCACAAAAGATACATTAATAGATTACTCGTATTAGAAACACTTTTATCTAAGAGAAATCATTGTATATATGGTTCTTCCAAAACTTATATAAATCATTACAATAATAAAAACAACGAACAATGGAGACGTAAAATTGATAGAAGAAATTTTCCATTAGAAAAATTTTCACCTTTTCTTTTTTTTTTTCACCTGCAACTTCTCAATAATCAATTTCGGGATACCCTGTTTAATAATATAGTATAATGAAATACAAGCGATTTATTATTTTTCTTATGAAATAATCGTAATCTTTATTGCCATTGAGAATAAAAGTTTGAAAGAGAAACATAAAAGTTTATAAATAGATGAGAAAGAGTGAAGAGAAATCTGTTAAAAGAAAAAGGGTTAAGAGAGAAAAAGGGGAAAGAAAGAAAAAAAAAAAACAAAAAAAAAACCAAAAAAAGAAAAATAGAAAACAAATTATACCAAAATTAATCGATCTCGTTACAACCGAAATAATAATACATGGGTTAAATGTATTCTCTCTTCTCGCGTATCTTGTGTTTGAAGTAAAAGTGTCTCTTAAGATTCTCCTTGAAGCGTGTTTTGAAGTCGCAGACGATACAAAAAAATTTCGGTGCCTTCCCGCATATTTTCTGATGCTGACGTAATGTCTTCTTCCAAACGTAGGAACGTCCACAACTCTGACATGTAAACTTCTTACCTGAAAAATAAAAATTACTAGTCAGTTCTAATATTATCTAATAGATATTATACTTTCAAATCAGCAGGATAATCGTAGACGTATACAATAATATCTTCCTTTGATTCTTCGCCTTTAAATCATTTATTTAAATTTAATTATTTTCTTTCTACGAGGACTTCCATGGATACCCAAACTACGGGGATTGGAAAAAGAAAAAGAAAAAAAAAAGAAAAAAAAAAAAAAAGAAAAAAATACACACACACATACACACGTATATATCAGATAATTTGTTAAATAAATCATTCGAAAAAAATAAATTAAAAAAAAAAGAGAGAGAGAGAGAGAGAGAGAGAGAAAGAGGAAAAGAATCTTGGAGAATTTATCTGTCGACAAAAAAAACAAAAGAAAAAGAAGAACATAAAAGAAAAGAAAAAATTCATTAAAAAACAATTAATCAAATATATTAAGACTGATTTTGTATTTGGTCCTGCATGATCTAAAAGGACATAAGTAAATATCAAATCAAAGGTTGAGAATAATAGAAATAAAATATTAATCAGATAATATGTTAATAATAAATCATTCGAGAAGGAATATAAAAATGAGAGAGAGAGAGAGAGAGAGAGAGAGAGAGAGAGAGAGAAAGAGAAATAGAGAAAGAGAAAAAGAAAAAGAGAGAGAGAGAGAGAGAGAGAGAATGAGAGAGAGAATGAGAGCCTTCTCCATTAATAAGTAATAATATTTGAATTTATTATCTATCGAGAAAAAAGAAGTTTCGATAACATTGAAAGACATAAAAACATGAGACAATTTTAATCAATTTAAAAAATCGATTAACCAAAATGTATTCGTTTTATATGCTTCTGTAAACTGCTCTTGTATTTGGTCCTGTGTGGACAATAAGGGCAACATTCCTTTGGATCCTTTCCGCATTCGACTCTCAGATGATTCTTCATGTTCCTTAGCCAACGATAACCTTTACCACATCTTGGACATTTGAAGCAACCAGGTTTTCTATCAAGACAGCTACTATTCAATCTTGGGGATGTCCTAATAGTCGGGCAATACATCATGTATGGTACCTTATATAATCCAGATATTTTATCCTCGTGATTTTGTTGTTGAAAGACCGACCAGGTTACAACTGCAAAAGAAAACAAAAAAGGAATGGAGTTAGATAATTATCCATATATGATATTTGGAAAGGATACAAATGTCGAATGAAATAGAGAAAAAAAGAAAGAAAGAAAGAAAGAGAGAGAGAGAGAGAGAGAGAGAGAGAGAGAGAGAGAGAGAGAAAGAAAGAGAAAAAGAGAGAGAGAGAGAGAGAGAAAGAGAGAGACTAATTGTGTGCTAATTCTACAAACAAATGGACGAACATTTAAACTTCTTAAACGCTTTATAAAACATATAGCGACTTAAGTTTTTTCAAAACAAAAACAAAAAAAAGAAAAAAGACAAAAATGATCTTATCGGTACTGTGGATGGAACAAAGAACTTTCCTATCTTTTTTTTTTTTTTTTTTTCTCTTTAACTTCGATCGGGAATCCCATCCGACACCATTAATTATTTCAAATAAATTAGTAAATAGATATTAAGGATAACGATAGCAATAATTGATTAAAGATTATCTATAAAACGTACCTGGTTAACAGCTTCCAAGATATATATTGTTTATATATATATATATATATATATATATTTATATATATATATAAACAAACATATAAATAAATAAAAGTAAATAACATATAAAATCTTTATCGAATTGGAGATAGCAGTTTCAAGTCCTATGTATGTATATATTATATGTATGTATATATATATATATATATATATATATATATATATATATCACGCACGCACGCACTCACATACGCATACACGTACAGGCGCATATATATATATATATATATATATATATATATATATATATATATATAGATAGCTATATAGCTATATATCTCGCATTAATATCAATTTAATTATTTTATTTATTATCTCCGATATTCCTTAAGGATTATTAATTAGTAATCACAAAGACACAATATACATAAATATAATACATAAATATACATAATATTTTTATCAAATGAACAAATTCTTATTACTATGTCGAGAATCCATATTCCAACGATTAGGCTAATGACACTTTGTTGAATGCTTTACGGGTAAGAAGGAAGAGAAAAGTAGAAGAAGAAGAAGAAGAAGAAGAAGAAGAAGAAGAAGAAGAAGAAGAAGAAGAATACATTGCTACCCAAAGATACATTCTGATGATTAAAATGTTAAATCCATTCTTGAATATATCTGAATGTGAAAAAAGAAAAAAAAAATAAATAAAGTAAAATAAAATAAATAAAACAAAATGACAACAGTTCTGTTTGTATCAGCTTTAATTATGGATATATTGATATAAAACAAATTTAATTGTCTAATCTCGATTAAAATAAATCGATTATATTAGATTATATACTTCAATATATACGTGTTAATGTATGTCAATTTTCATTCGAAAAAAAATCACAGTTAAGGAACAAAGAAAAAAAAAATAATAATAATAATGATAAAAGAAAAAAAGAAGAAGAAGAAGAAGAACTATAAACTTTATTATTAAATTATAAATGAGCAATATCAATAACGTATCTCGAAAATTATAGCTGATACCTTTTTTTGTTTTTCATATTTTTCACAAAATTATATACCCAAGAATGGATTTAATTTAACAAAGCGTCGAGTCGAAATCTTTTTTCTCTTTTTTTTCTTTTTCTTTTTTTTTTTTTTTTTTTTTTTTTTTTTCTTTCTCCTCTCTCGTACACAATGCCGTCACATCAATGGTATTCTCTTTAGAAGAACTATCCTAAATCTTTCGCTGGTTGTTCACGGGTGTCGTTCAAATTCATGGGATCAAAAGCTTTAACACATGTGTCTCCCTCCTCCCCTTCTCTTCTTCCCGTTCCATCCCAAAAGACAAATCCAACCATAGGATTGATTGATTATATTGGGGCATAACGGTACATTAACATTTATTCATTATTTTGATCGCCATTGTCATGATTCATCGTGATTATTCGAACTTGATTAACGTAAATTTTTAATTATCATTTTCATTAAATTAAGTACACGATGAATAAATGGACGTATACGTGGATAACAACATTTTGATTGGCTACATTCACGTAAACTTTCACATGCCTGCATAGAAGTAGCAAAGATGGGGAGGAGTAGGGCCTGTATTTATTTATTTATTTATACGGCCAATTATTTCGTAATAGAAAATGTTTAATATAAAATTTATATAATTATTGAAGAACATCGAATTGAAGATGGTTCTATCTGCATAATATTTTTTTTTCTTTTGTTTCTTTTGTTTTTTATTTTTTTTTATTTTTTTTTTTTTTAATTCAAAGAAGTGACTATTCGCATTATTTTCTTTTTTTTTTGTTTTTTTCTCGTTTCTTTTTTTTTTATTTTTTCTCACTTGTTTTCTTGTTTTTTTTCTCTCGTTTTTTTCTTTTTTCTTTTTTTTTTTTTTTTTTTTTTTTTTTTCATAATTTCGTTTACTATCATGTACTCTGTACGTTGAAAGTTGTTCGCGATGATTTTGTCAAAATGTGGAAAGTATTCGATCCAAGAAAAAGAAAATATTGGAAAACAATGAGATATATAATCCGTCCAAGGAATCGATTAATTAGAGAAAAAAATAAATTAACGCAAGTGATAAAGAAGAATTATTTACAATATTAGGATACAACTCCGATATAATTAATGAACCTTAACAATGAACCCCACATAAATAAAAGCTCCCGTATTCATCAATAACTAACTTTGACTGATTGGACGAATTATAAAATTTGTTAATTCTAATTATATTCGAATTACTGCGGACTACATTGAGAGCGTTCGATTTCGAATGAGTATAGATACGCCTTTGAAAAAAAAACAAAAAAAAAAAGAAAAAAGTCAACAAAGAAAACAAAAAGAGAAAACAATAAAGAAAGGACCAAAGGAAGGAAGAATCATGCGACAAGAAAATATTTCGTCGTCATTAAAAATATTTCATCCATTTTCACGCAGGATGATATCGATCATTCTCTATTGTCTCTCTCCTATCGAATAATTTTTTATTTCTCTAAATGTCATTCGTTGATCTACGACGAAGATATGAGAGAAAAAGAGAAAGAGAGAGGAATAGAAAGAGAAAGAGAAAGAGAGGAAGAAAGAGAGAGAGAGGGAGAGAGAGAGAGAGATAGAGAGAGAAAAGAAAGGAAAGTACAATCGAAATTAGATGGCGACTCAATTAGTTAATCGGATTTAAACTAATTTGAGTCTAATCGTAGACCCACGAAATCACAATAACAATGACATTAAGCGGTACTGGAGAAGACGTTTTTTCCTGGATGATTCGTTCTTATGTGCTGATAAAGATTACCACGTTGTTTGGTACGATGAACGCAGTAAGGACACTTGAACTGTGGTTCCTTGCCGCATTCGTGTCTGGTATGTCTCAACAACGTAGCACGATGCTGATAACCCTTTCCACATTTTTCACAACGATAAGGGAAATCGATTCTCTGTTTGGCTAGCCACAAAGTAGCCAAATCTTTCATCAATGGCATCATCTGGTAACCAGAATTTCTCGGTTGAATATTCTTCGGTAGTATAGTGCGAATGGGTTGTTGTTGATGTTGTTGGTGTTGTTGTTGATGCTGTTGTTGTTGATGTTGTTGTTGTTGTTGTTGATGTTGTTGTTGTTGTTGTTGTTGTTGTTGTTGTTGTTGTTGTTGTTGTTGTTGTTGTAGTAGTTGTTGTTGTTGTTGTCCCCTTGTTGTAGTACCTGAAAGTGAAAAGCAAAAAAAAAATACGAATCACGTTAGTCACGTAAGATTAAACACGATTTTCATTATCATCGAACGCGATTCATTTCATTTTACCTATTTCTTTTTCAGTTTTATTTCTTCTGTTTTATTTATTTATTTATTCATTCATTCACTTCTTTATATATTTATTTATTTTATTTAATTCTTCTCTCTTTGTTCAATTTTTTTTTCCATTTAACTTAATATCAAAATAAATTTTCTCACATAAATTACATCGAAATTAGTTTTTTGTATCTGTATTTCTTTACCCATATAATATATATATATATGTATAAAGAAATTTAAAAAAAAGAAAATCAGTAACATAGCCATGATTCATCTCATTGTATAATTTTTGTTTTGTTTTATATGCACAAGCGTTTAGATGACGTAACCCAATTATACATATATAGGGTGAAACAATAAGATTGATCATCTTGAGTTTATTCAGTTTTTTAGATACGCGGAGAAACTTTATATACAAAAGTTTATGTCACGGAGGGATTATAAGATGAAAGTAATAATTTTTTTATAAGTGGACGCATAAAAGATATTTGATGGTCAACTGAATTTTTTAAAAATGGAATCATATGTTTTTTGACTGTACCGGTTGATATAGTTTGATATTCTCTGTAAAAAAGTATTAACCCATATAAATCGAAAAATTATTAGTTTAGGAGATAATTCACAGCAAAGATCTTTCAAATTTTTCTTCCTTCAATTTCATAGATTCGCTATTATTAATAAATCTTCTATCTTTTTTTTTAAATAAACAAAATAAAATTTACACGATCATAATAAAATTTTCGATGTTTCCATTATAATTACGTTCCTATTGCGAAAGAAAAGAAAAATATCAATTTTAATAATTATTAACAAAAGTGATTTTATTATAACGATATTATTGCAATATTTAAATAAATAAAGGATAAATTATGCTTGAAAACGGCGTTGGTTTCAAGTCTCTACGACTTTTCGTTCCGAAGATATCGCCTTCGAAAGATTTCCATTCATAAGTCGCGTAGCACAGCTGTTCGTAGTAGGAGTAGTAGTAGTAGTACGGTCGCGTAAATTCTCGGAACATAAGTAGGTCAGTGTGTCGCCGAGTAGAATGAATGAAATATAGGTTAGTGGGTCAATTTCAATGTCTTCCATTTAAATGGGAATATCTCCGGAACTAAAAGTCGTAGAGACTTGAATGAAATATCATTTTAAAGGGCAAAATGTGCTCCATTTTTTCAGCTTATTGTTTATAAATAATAAATAATTTGTTATAAACAATTTTTATAAACAAATTCTTGCGAACTAAATTCATCTTATTCTACCAAGAAATAAAAAAATTCAGACACGCAAGTGGTTTATAAATTTACATAAATCAATAAATAATTGATAAACAAATTACTTTTTTATATTAATAATATCTACGTTTTTCAAATGCACGAGAATATCTTCGGAACTAAAAATCATAGAGACTCGAATAAAATATCATTTTAAAGGGGAAAATTTTCTCCATTTTTTCAGCTTATTGTTTATAAATAATAAACAATTTGTTATAAACAATTTTTATAAACAAATTCATGGATTAATACTTTTTGTTATAAAAAAAATGTAGAACTAGACCATCTAATGGAAACTAAAACATGATTCCATAAAAGAAAAAAGAAAAAACTCGTTTGACCTATATAAGTCCATCTACAAAAAAATTATTACTGCCGTATATATAATCTCATCCATATACCGTATTGATTCATCTAATATATATACATTATGTATATATTGCGTTAATATAAATAGCCCTTTTTCTTTATCAGACAATAATACGTTAATTAATTTTGATTAATGAGCAAAAAGCAATATCGGTTCTGATTAACATCTCGATGATTCCTCTTCTTCCAGAGTCAACATCTCCAATACAGCGACACGACAACTTGGATG
>NC_140822.1:1305000-1307500 GCF_050613455.1 Vespa mandarinia | reverse complement strand
TATCCTTTCTTCTATTCTTTTCTTTTTTTTTTCTCTTTTTGTTTTTTGTTTTTTTTTTGTTTTTTGTTTTTTGTTTTTTGTGAATACTGAAGGGCCCTGCGATTAATTTAGAGATAGCTGTGCACGTGAAATGTGTCTCTGAGAAGTTATTGCAATTTGCGGATAAAAGTATTGGTGCAATATAAATAAATAGATAGAGATATATATATAAAGATTAGATATATGTAGAGACAGATGGAAAATTAAAAGGGCCGAGAAACGATAAAGCATATTCCAGCGTGTTCAAACTCGCTTCCTATCTTCTTTTCTTCTTGGAAACTTATGGTGGAGAAAAAAAAAGAAAAAGAGAGTTGGGAATACTGAATGGGCAGATTGGACTGGTGGTCGTTGTAATCGGCGAAGAAAAAAGAAAGGAGCGGCATTTAACAAAAATGTTAAATTGATATCGTCAAATCGAATTAAGGAAAGAAATTTTAATTATCAATGTCTTCTTTCTCCTCGTCTTTTGAATCTGGATGACGATAAAATCGAAAAGAAATCGACAACGACGACAACAACCATAACAATGAAAAGAAGATAAAGATGAAAAATTAAACGCCAAGAAAAAGGAAGAAGGAAATAATAGTAATAATAATAAAAAAAAAAAAAAACAAACAAAAACAAAAACAAAAAGGGGAGAAGAAGAAATAGTAGTAATTATTAGGAAATAGAATTGCTAGAAAAATTAGAATTTAGATTAGAAATGTTAATATATATATATATATATATGTATATATATGTATATATATATATATATATATATATGTTAGTGTATATATATGTTAGTGTGCAATTTTGCGAACGCATATTAATTAAAAATTAAAAAACATAATGATGTTATAATTAAAGAGAAAAAAAAAAGAAAAAGAACACAAACAAGTAAGAAAGGTACTGGACGATCCATTTAAAGATTAGTCACAAGAAGAAGGAGGAAAAAAAAAACAAAAGAACAAAAAAAAAGAAAAACAAACAACAAATTTAAAATAGAAAATATACAAGGAGGGACACACGCGTTCGCACGCACGCACACATGCATATACATACATACGAATACACGTACACACAGACTCTCGAGCCTTAAGATATTATCCGAACATCAATTTATTTTCATTTTACATATTTCCATAGCAGAAATAATACGTGTTCACACGTTTTCGTTTCAAGAAATAATACCATGGAAAATATATCATAGATGGACAATTATTACGATCAGTGACAAGGAGACATTTTCTATTAACGCAATTTTCTTTACTTTTTTATTTCTTTTCTTCGTTTCGTTTTTTTTTTTTCTTCTTTTTTATCCTTCATCTGCGTCTTCTTCTTCTTCTTCTTCTTCTTCTTCTTTTTTTCTTTCTCTTTAACTTAACTAAAAATAATAGACTAATCAATCCTGTCACTGATCTGTCGCGAACGTACTTATTTCATTAATAATCTCGCAAAAAAAAAAAAGAAAAAAAAAAAAGAGAAAAAAAAAGTAAATAAAGAAAGAGAGAAGAAAAAAGAAAAAAACTTTCGAACAATACCCTGGTACTTTTGGAATGATTTGACGAAGAAAGATATATATGTATATTTGTATATATACACCTGATGTATATATATATATATATATCATCAATTTCGTCTATCTAAATCTAATAAGATATATCAGGCATCCCTATTCGTTTGATATATATATTTGATATATATATATATATATAACAAATATACACACAACGGCCGCCTAAACAACACACGTGTGTGACATATCTTCTTATGTCCTTATCTACACTTCTTTTTTTTTTCTTTTTTCTTTTATTTTTTTCACATTTTTCTTTTTTTTCCGTTTTCATTATTGTTACTATTATTATTATTACTATTATTATTATTATTATTATTATTATTATTATTATTATTATTATTATTATTATTATTATTATTTAATAATTATATCACAGCGAAATAAAAAAACAGCCGAGATCGCTAAAAGTTACGAATTTTATCTTTAGAACGAGATTTTATTTTTTTCCCCTTTGCGACGAGTTCGAATTATCGTGCATAAGAAAAAAATAAAACAATATATATAAACATATATATATATATATATATATATATATATATATATATATATATATATACACATATAATTTTCGCCTATCTAATTGTTAGTCTAAGATGGTATTATCGAGCTTTTTTACTCGTATTTTATAACAAAAAACACACATCGGGCGCCTAAACAACACACATGTGTGGCAATACCCTCATATATCATTTTCTACACTTTCTTTTTTCTCTTTTCTTATCATTATTTAATAATTATATCACAGCGAAAAAAAAAAAAATAGAAACACCCAAGATTGTAAAAAAAAAAAAAAAAAAAAAAAAAGAAACTGCTGTAAGTTACGAATTTTTATCATTAGGACGAGACTTCTTTTTCTCGTTTATCAAAAAGAAAGAGAAAGAGAGTGAAGAAAACTAAAGAGAG
>NC_140822.1:1285000-1290000 GCF_050613455.1 Vespa mandarinia | reverse complement strand
TATTATCGTTCGTTGACCCGTTAATTTCATTGGTTTTTATTATACATACCCATACGATCATAACCACACAGCCACGCACAAACAAAGAGACACAGACGAAGAGAGTGAATAGGAACTTTAAATCCATTAAGAAATGATGGATTTTAAATACAAGGACAATGAACACTTTCTCTCTCTCTCTCTCTCTCTCTCTCTCTCTCTCTCTCTCGGAAATTCACGAAATAAAATAAGGATAAAAATTAAAATCAAAGAAGTCTGATATCTAAAATTTTCGATGATGTACATATATACATACATACGTACATACGTACATACGTGCATACAATACATACATACGTAAAATTATTTTACAAATAATACAACAATGCGATCTCTTTTATTATTTTTACAACTAAAATCGACCGATGGATCACTTCGATCGTTTCGATCTTATTTCTTTTTTTTTTTTTTCTCCTTTCCTTTCTTTCCAAGGAACATTCGCGTATTCCTTTTCAATTGTATCATGATAATCGTAGAAGATCAACGAAGGGAAATAAGATCTGTAAATAAGATGAGTATCGTATTCATCCCTGATCAAATCTCTCTCATCAACCATTCCGATATCTCTTTCACACTCTTTCTCTCGCCCTCTCTCTCCCTCTCTCTCTCTCTCTCTCTCTCTCTCTCTCTCTCTCTCTCTCTCTCTCTCTTTCTCTGTCTCTCTATCTAATTCCTTTAATTCCGATGAACTATCACTGGTAGCCCATCGTGTCGCATTCTTATATGTTTGTAAATGTTCGACGAACACTTGTCCCTTTTATTGCAATAAGGACACTTGAATCTTGGCTCCTTTCCGCAATCATACTTCATGTGGGTCTTCAAGGTCTTCTTATAAGTGTATCCGGCGTTACAACGTGGACAATGATAAGACATCCTGCCTGATTGCCAATAGGGCCCCCCACGACCATCCTCGTTTTTCCTCGACTCATTTCGATTCTGACGATAATCCATGTTCGCCCGTAAGATGCCTAGGATACCACTGTCGTAAGGTGCCAATGGACGTCCTATGAACAGGAAAAAAGGTTTGAAAATTAGTCGATCTGACCTTAATTAATTAGGTCTCTTGGAATAGTAGAAGTAGAAGTAGAAGTAGAAGAAGAAGAAGAAGAAGAAGAAGAAGAGAAATGGAATATAGAAAAATATCATTCGAATGAATAGAGAAGAATGAATAAAAAGAGAGAGAGAGATAGAAAGAATCATGAGAGTGAGAGACAGAAAGAGATAGAGAGAGAGAGAGAGAGAAAGAGGGAGGGAGGGAGGGAGAGAGAGAGAGAGAGAGAGAGAGAGAGAGAGAGAGAGAAAGAGAGAGAGATAGGAGGATAATGAAAAGAAACGAAAATAAAAAAAGAATCAAGGAAAAGAAAAAAAAAAGGACAAGAAAGAAATCGAATAAATTAATTACTATGAATGGAGCTGTATTTGATTGATAAAGAAAAAAGAGAAAGAGAGAAAGAGAGAGAAAGAGAGAGAGAGAGAGAGAGAGGGGAGAAAAAGAAAATAAAAAAATAAATAAAGAAAGAAAGGAGAAATATCACGAGAGTTCATTTTTTTGTATCTTTCTGTGTAAGTAAGAGGGAATAGATAGATAATTAGGTGGATGAATGATAGCGGGCGTTCGAAAAGATGAGAGAAAGAGCGCATTTGTATTCTTCTAGAAAGTGGAAATCGAGATTACTATAATTTAGAGTTATACGTTTATAAACGATGATGAATCCTAGGATAGTTCGAATTGTTCTTGGAGAAATTGGATGATTAAAAAAAAAAGGATTGGGAGATGTCAGGATTCATTCTTTTCGTTTTTATTTTTTCTTTCTTTCTTTCGTTTCGCTAATTCGTAGACAAAAATTTTTTTTAATGAAATGATATATATATATATACATATATATATATATATATATAAATGTATATATAAAAACATTATTATATTTCTTTTATTATAGAAAAATATTTTCTTCGAATAATAATAAAAATCTTTATCAAATACAATTTATATTCCTGGATATTGTAGTTTATCCTTTCGACGACGATAAAGCGTTTTTGTTACAAACGAAAATGATCATTGAAATCTTGACACACTCGTTAACACACTCGTGTAGATATTTAATGATCTAATTGTCTAATATTATTCGTCTCTTGATTTAATTACAGTACTACACCTATTCACACATATATATATATATATATATATATATATATATATATATATAATCGCGAATAATTATTGCTTATTAGAAATTAAATAAAATTACTTAACACCTTATGTGCGAAATATTTCAGGCCGACGAGATAAAACTTTACGTTCGTCGGAGTTAAAACGATGAACACGAGTTTCGACGTCGTAAAAGCGACTGAAAGAAACTATGCGTAATATTTTTCACCTATGTATATATTAACCTAAACTCACACATACACGCATAGATGCGTATATACACACGCGTCGCACACACATCTAGTATCGCTTATTGAATTGTAGTAAACAAATTCGACATCGTATAAAGTCATACGTTAGATCTGTTATGAAGGTATATCATTGTTGTAGCTTTTTGTTATTATAGACAACGTGTATTCACCGTTTAAAGGTAATCATATATATATATGTATTTATATATATACACGTTCGTCCTTGCCGATGATAACAGGCACGATCTTGCTCGATCGTTTCAGTCGACAACGTTACGTAGTTGTGTAAGCATCGTAACAGGCAAACGTCGTATATCTAATATTTTATATCGTTAACGTGAAATATCCACATCCCTGGAAAGGTATTTTTCAATAAAATATTTATCGATAACTCGTATAGTGATCGAATACAATTTCGTAAAGCTTTATCACGTATTAGATAAAATCTAACGAAACGAAACAAAATGAAAAATCATAGAAGATTATTTGAAAATGATAAGTCGACGATTTTCCGATGTATTTTAATTAACTACTCAACTTTGTCGATTAAATTATCAGCGAAGAGATCGGACACACATAACACACATACACACGCACACGCACATATCTATATACACAGAGTTTATCCCTAAATGGTGGATGCTCATTGTTTTTCTACGATAATATACCTAGATACGAAGACATACAATTTTTTTCTAACAGATCAGGTACAACAAATTCGTGATTAGTTGCGATTCAACTAATAATAAGCTGATTTAATTTGAGTTAGAAATTGGCCTAACTCGTTGTCAGACTAAAATGAAAATAGTTAGTATAAATAAATATATATGCCGAAACGGAATTATTATACTTTTTTATTCCGTTCGCAAATAAGTTTTGTAAAAATAAACACAGGGAATAATATGCTTTCTTTTTTCCTTCTTATTTTTTTTTTCTTTTTTTTTCTTTTCTTTTTCTTTTTTTTTTTTTTTTTTTTTTTTTTACATTTGTCCGTATATAAAAAGCGTTAACATGCGTATGTTAGTCGCATATTTAGTCCTTCTTCTCTCGACATCAAATATATCATATCTAATTCGATCTAATAAAATCCAACGAAATTCTTCTTTCCTCCGGATTATATTACTAATAATTACTTTTATTGCGATGAAAAATAAAAAAAATCAATTATTATACATTGAAACGTTTTAACGATAAAATAAGAAAATAGAAAGAAAAATGTAAAAGAGACAAGAAGAAAAGGACAAATATAAAGGACAAACAAAAAAGAAGAAGAAAAAAAAAAAGAGAAAAGTGTTATTCGATTGTTATATCATTTTTCTTTTATTTATTTTTTTTTCTTTTTTTTCTTTTTTCTTTTTTTTTTCATTAATCAATTTCCATTATAGACAAGAGATTTTAATTTGTTTGAAATTTAATTGATTTAAACGATAAAAAGATTTTACGCGCAACGCAAACATGTGTATTTAAGAAAAAGACGAGAAGAACTATCAAACGAATATGAAATCGTTTGTCTTTGTTATAATCAAAAAGAGAAAAAAAAAAAAAAGAGAGAAAAAGAAAAAGAAAAAGGAAAAGATTTCAAATAAAATAATACTGATTAAATAAAAATACAAAATTATATATGTCTATATAATAACTTCGAGGAGATTCGTCAAAAATTGATAATAAATAATCGATAGTCCTAGTTAAAATTTCTTTGGTTTTCCTAGCAAGTAATAATACGATCGGATTGATGAATCTTTCTAACGTGTTTATAAACGTTCGAACTATACTTGGAGCCATAGCCGCAACAAGGGCATCGGAATCTTATCTCGTGCGAGATGCAGTGGGACCGAAGATGACGTAGTAAGCTTTCTTTCGTTACAACCCTGCGAGTGCAACGAACACAGTGATACATCCCATTGGTATCCATCCAGTAACTACCTGGAAGAGAATCGTTTTTACTTGATCAGTATATAAAAGATCTTCAATTTTCTTATATCTCTATCTTCTTTTTGTTTTTGATTTCTTTTTTTTTTCTTTTTATTTTTTTATTTTTTCGTTTCTATCTTTTTTCTTTTCTTTTTCTTTTTCGTTGTTGTCGTTTGTCTTTTTTCAACGAATATCTAGGCTGAAAAATAACAAATTTTTGGATATTTCTTTGAATTAGAAAGAGAGAGAGAGAGAGAGAGAGAGAGAGAGAAAGAGAGAGAGAGAGAGAGAGAGAGAGAGAGAGACAAAAGAAAGAAAGCGAAGGACAAAAATATTACAACACTATTGCGAATTAAGTGCGTAGCTTTCGATGACAAACATCACACATATGATCATGATCTACGAAATATTAGAAATGATCTCGCGAAGATTTTCTTTTCTTTTGTTCTTTTTTTTTTTCCCCCCCCTTTAATTTCCTATCGAGATAAAAAATAACGAAGAAGAGAAAGAAAATAAAAAGACGATCCAACGATCGTTGCGATGTCAAACAAGTTTTCTTTTTTTTGCAAATGACGCAGAAATAAAAAAAAAAGAAAAAAAAAAAGAAAAGAAGAAGAAAAATCTAATATCATTTTAAAGTACGATGTTCG
>NC_140822.1:1277500-1280000 GCF_050613455.1 Vespa mandarinia | reverse complement strand
AAATAGATCATTTTCTTTTGTTTATTTCTTTTTTCTTTTCTTTTCTTTTTTTTTTTTTTTTTTTTATTACTTTTACTTTTTTATTTCTTTATATTTCTTTTCTCTCTATCATTCGAAACTTTTAATCAATTAATTTCTTTACTTTTTTCATCTTTTTTTTTTTTTTTTTTTTTTCTTATGAATGAATTTATTAATTAATTTATTTATTTATTTATTTATTGTTATTACTATTTATACGATCAATGGGATAATATAAATGGGCATAAACAGATTCACCTCAAAAATAAACCTGGGCCACGTACGAACAATATTTCAGGACTCCATGCACAAGTTGGGGTATTTGTTGTTTGAAGATAGAAAAATATAAAGAGAGTTAAAAATATATATATATATATATATATATATATATATATATAAATATGTGTATGTGTATATATATATATATATGTGAAAAGATAAACGAAGAAGGAAAATTAAAATTATATTATATTATTGTATTTCTTTCTCTCTCACACACGCAAGCACACGCGAAAAGAGAGGATTATTTCAATGGTTTTCAAACTGCAGATCCCTTTCTATAATAATATTATAGAAATGTCATTATTCATTCTTTTTCTTTTTTATTTGCTTCGATCGAAGCTACAAAAAGACATAACTCATAACTGTTAACGATGTAAAAATATTTACACTTGTTATTCTCTATCGACATTTAATTTCTCTCTCTCTCTCTCTCTCTCTCTCTCTCTCTCTCTCTCTCTCTCTCTCTCTCTCTCTCTCTCTCTCTCTTTCGCACTCTCTCGCACTCTCTCGCACTCTCTTAGATTAGAATTCTTTTTTTTCTTTTTATTATTATTATCACTCAATAGATTTTATATCACAGTGTTTAGTACGACCTATTATGTATTTTTTTAAATAACATAATATTTATAACATAAAATAATAATTTAATATGATTAAATTTAAAAGGAGGAGAAAAAATTTACCTAAAACCTCTCTCTCTCTCTCTCTCTCTCTCTCTGTCTCTCTTTCTCTCCCCCTCTCTCTCTCTCTCTCTCTCTCTCTCTCTATTCAACGGAATGTTTAATGCGAATTTTATCTTTCACATTGAAAGTTATTGATATATTATTAACTTGGATGAGTAGAATAATGATGACCATGATCACGAAATTTTAAAAAATGAAAAAAAAAAAAAATAAAAACAGATAAGAAGAATAATTATCGCAAGACATGCAATTAAACTTTGCAGCAAATTCTGCCCGGTAAAATATTTCGATATCGTAGGAAGTACAAAAAAAATAAAAAATAAAAAAAAAATATACGAAAAGAAATAAATAAATAAGTGAAAGAAGAAATACAGGATGGAGAAGCTTTTAATAAATTTAACCTTAAGATCATTTGAAATTAACTTTAAGATCATTCTTACTTCTTATAATCAACAAAAAAAAAATATATATATATACATATATTTATATATATATATATATATATATATATATATATGTATAAACAAAGAACAAAAAACCAGTCATATATATACCTATAATATATCTATAATATCAAGGTCAGAAAAAGAAAAAGAAATTGCTTTTAGTTACTAATTTTCTTTTACATTTTTGTCGTATCTTTCATATATATCTCTCTTTTTCTTTTTTTTTTTTTTTTGTTCTTTTTATTGCAAATATTTCATTCGAAAATGAATGAATTATTACGGTGATGGAAGAAAGGAGGGAAGGGGGTATGGAGAGGACGGGGGGAGAGAGAAGGAAGAAAGAAAAATATTTGCAATAAATGAAAAGGTAAAAAGAAAAAAAAAAAAAAGAAAAAGAAAAAATGAGAAAAGAAAAAAAGCAAAGCAAAGCTTACGAATTCGATATAAATCGAGAATATTCTTTTCGAGATCTGATATAGGTGACGTTGGATCTAAGGGCCTTCTCAGAGGTATGCAATTACGGGCCCTATGATGATGATCGCAAATCGTCGTCTGTTGGCGTTAAAAAAGTTTATTGCAGGCAAATGGCTTCGTTGGATGTTTGTGTTGGACATGATATTGGATGTTGAATTTCCTCTTGCTAAGTTGGCCGCAGTAAGGGCACTCGAACCTTGGAGGTTTACCGCAATCATATTTGAAATGTGCTGTCATGGCACTCTTCGTTGAATAACTTTTCCAACAGCGCGGACATAGAAAACGTATGCCGGATGATGATTGATTGATGCTTGCCCTATTAAAATATTTCTTCTTCGGCCAAGGTAATGATAACATTGGTAGTAGAGCTGAAAAATAAAAAAAAAAAAGGACGAGGAGTACGCTAGATTAGTATTTTTTTTTTTTTTTTTTTATTCTTTTTCTTCTGCTTTTTTCTTTTTTTTTTTTTTAATGATTTTTTCTTTCTTTCTTTCTTTCTTTCTTTCTTTCTTTATCCGTTAGTTCGATGATTCTTTCGGCCGATTATTATTGTTAACGTCATGATCGATGAAAAGAACAACAAATAAAGAGAGAAAA
>NC_140822.1:1232500-1272500 GCF_050613455.1 Vespa mandarinia | reverse complement strand
TTTTCTTTTTTTCTTTTTTTCCTTTTCTCGAACTATTTAAATCTAAGCTATTTAATATTGAAATATTTCAAAAAACGATTTATTGGATTCTTCGTCGTAACAGACTAAACGAACCCTCAGGAGCTCTGAAAAAGAAAGGAAAAATTAGAATGAGATGGAATTTCATTATTGATCAGATCAATGAGCTATTTCTCTTGAGGAATTTTCTTGTTTATTCTTTTTTTCTTTTTTATTTTTCCTTTTGTATATAACACAAACTTCATTTTTTATTATCGTTATAATAAAATCTTTTGTACTTGGAATAAAAATAAATTGAATGATTTTATAAAGGACTTTTTGGGATAATAGGATATTTATTATTTCTTAAAATGAGAAAAAAAATTAATAATAATAAAATATGTCGGCCATATAAATTCAAAGATATCCATCGTTATACGAATGATAATATTGCATTTCGTAAATATGAAAAAATAAAACGATACGGAGTATGCAAAATTGTTAATAATTTAACAAAAATAGGCATCGAAAATTTTTATTAAAGAATTAAAAATAATAATGATAATAATAATAACAATAATAATAATATTAATAATAATATTGTCAGAAATAAAAATAACAGGAAGGAAATGTGCTCTGAAGGTTCGTAAACATGATTCTTAACGATGTCCATCGCATAGAGATACTTCATTGTTCTTGTGCATATTTCGAACGTAACTATAGATGTTATATCTATACTTAGCATAATTATTGCACAATTAAATCTTGATGTTTGACTGTAGAAAAAGAAGATCAAGTGTCTTTTCAAATCACCCTTTATTCATATGAAAAATTTCTTTTTTTAACTCTTCAACAGTACACGTTGAAGTGCTTCGAGAGAACATATCAAATCATTGAGATAGTCATTCAGAAAAGAAAAAAGAAAAAGAAGAAAGTAAAAAAGAATAAAAAAAAGGTACAATTTACGAAGATCGATTGGAACGATTAAAATTAAAATTTTTCCAATTAAAAAAAATCAATACGACTAATGATTCATCTTCGATTGATTCTTTTGTAAAATATAAAAAAAAGAATAAGAAAATAAAAAAAAGAAATAAAATGATAAAAAAAAAAAAAAAAACAATTCACACGTCTACCCATACGCTTTCACAAAGATTTTTCATAAGATCTTCGATTATTCGAGAATCGATGTAATCGCGATTACGGCAAGAGTGGAACATGTTTTTCGTACGTTAAAATGAAAAAAAATAAAATACAATAAAATAAACAAAGCAAAAAAAAAAAAAAAAGAAGAAGTAAAATGATCTATTCTCAGGATCTATCTACGCACCATTCTTGACAATTTTAATTGTATAGACCATAAGATTCTCATGTTTCCTTCGTATGTGTCTGTTCACCTCACTTCGAAATTTATATTGGTAACAACAATGAGGACACTGATATATTATTATCTTACCGCATTTATACTTCATATGATTAGAAAGTCTGCGCTTATAAACGAACAATCTTGAACATTGCGGACATGAAAGCTTTTTCTTACTAATATTGGTGTCATCGAAGTTAGACGTGCTTGGCTTCTGATTAACTTCTGGAAACAAAAAGAAAACAAGTTATTGAGATTAGCCTTCGTCGAGGGATTGAAAAGAGAAGACAAGAAACAAGAAACTGATGGTAACGACAAGGACGATGAAAATGATGATGATGATGATGATGATGATTAAATTAGTTAATTAATACGTTACAAGGATTAATCGTATTACTCAAAGATCTATTGCTTTTATTTTTCTTTTTTCTACGAAGGAAAAGAGATTTGGATAATGTGTGATGGGACATATTGGGAAGATAGAATGACCAATTGTAACTGTTGTTAAAACGTTTAGAGAAAATAATAATAATAATAATAATAATAATAATTGATTGTAAATTATCAAAAGAGAAACAAAATTAGAGAAATTTTTACATATTTAAAGGAACAAATAATATCCTCGATTATATTTAGATTCAACTAATTCATAGTATTATGGTTCTGATTGAACACTTTTGTACAGTTTAAAGATGAAAACTTTTTATCGTTGATCCTTGATACGATAGCCACGATGTATCTCTGGAAACAAAAAGTTACATCATATCATCGATATTGTCATTATGAGGAAAAGAAAAAGAAAAAGAAAAAGAAAAAGAGAAAAAAAAAAAAGACAGAAATATTTTTACGACAATTGATTATCATGAATTAAATGATTCTCAAGTATTATTTTCGTCGTTGTTTTTTTCTTTTTTCCTTTTTATTCCTTATTCGGAGTTAAATTAAAAAAAAAAAAACAAACAAACGAACAAACGAACAAACAAAGTTTAACCATTTTCTTACAAAGTAAAACATCATTTTTTATTTCTATTTAATTAGATAATAACATTGACAATTAATATGTAACATGAGGCTTTATCGTAACGAACTTAAAAAAAAAAATAACAAACAGATGATCGAATGAATGAATACAAAGCAATCAATTAATCCTGATACTTACTCATTAAATTAAAGAAAAATATATATATTAAATCATTCCCTTATTAAATATATGTTATATATATATATATATATATATATATATATATATATATATACATACAAACATATATAAAACAATATACGTATGAGTACATTTATTTATAAATAATTAATTCTATATAAAACTTAACATTTTATATATTTCAAATGAATCTATACAAATAGTTATATAATATCGATAATATAACAGGTGGTTCCTTGCGGAAAATTTTGATGAATAGAGAAAAAAAAAAGAAAAAAAAAAAGAAAAAATTAAGAAAAGAACAGAGAAGAATATTATTAAGAAAATAAAAAAAAAAAAAAAAAAGGAAAAAAAAATGAAATGTATCCTTTAAGGTCGATACACACGGTTAGTGATAATGTCCATCGTATAGACCGATTGTCTATTATGTTGCTTTCGAATATACTGACAAACGTGGCATGACTATTTACAACGATACTGGCGATAAGGACATTGAAATCTTGATTTCTGACCACATTGATATTTCAAATGTATATTCAGTTTTCTTTTATTATTGTACACGCTTGAACAATTTAAACATGAAAACATATTGTTGGCACTTTCTGAAGTTTTCCTTGATGAAGTGGCCAGGATATGTCTTCTGGAAACAAGAAGGAAACAGATCATCGAGATTAATATTATGAGAAACAGAAAAAAAAAAAAAAAAAAAAAAAAAAAAATATTTTGACATGAATTAAATTCCAAGATTTGCAAATTCTGTTTTCGTTTTTTCTTTTTTTTTCTCTTTTTCTTTTTTTTTTTTCATTTCTTTCTCGTGATTTTCAAGGGTCGAATCAAAAAAAAAAAAAAAAAAAAGAGAGAGAAAAGAAAGTTCCTCCGTTTTGATCTTCTTCTTGCAAAGTAAAAAGATATTTTTTATTTCTATTTAATTAAACATTGACATGTGACAATTAATATGTAACATGCGATCTTATTCCAACGAACTCAAAAAAATAATAAACAGATGATTGGATCAATGAATACAAAACGACCAATTAACATTGATACTTAATCATTAAATTGGAAAAAAAAAATATACATATATATATATATATACATTGAATCGTTCAAAAAAGTCCCTTATTACATATACGTAGAAATATTTTTATTTATAAATAATTAATTCTATATAAACTTAACATTTTACATAAATCAATTTTTTACATGAATCATATTTGAAATAAGTCAATACAAATAGTTAAACAATATCGATATTATGTCAGATTCTTTACGAAAATTTTGATGAATAGACAAAAAAGAAAGAAAAAAGGAAAAGAACATTATTAAAAAAGTCCAAAAATAATATCTATACGAATAATAATAATAACAACAACAACAACAACAAGAACAATAATAATAATAATAATAATAATAATAATAATAATAATAATAATAGTAATTATAATTATAATAATAATAATAATAATAATAATAATAATAATAATAATAATAATAATAATAATAATAGAAATGAGAATTAAAATATCCAATAATTCGATAAGGATTAAATTATGGAAGTAAGAGATAAATTTTTGCGGAAGTTAAAAGAGAGAAGAAAAAAGAATAGATAAAAAAAATTGAAATGTATTCTTTAAGGCTGATATACACGATTAGTGATAATGTCCGATGTATAGACCGTACATCTACTGTGTTGTTTACGAATGTGCTTGTACATGTTGCATGATTGTTTACAGCGATATTGGCAATAAGGACATTGAAATCTTGGTTCCTGGCCGCATTCGTACTTCATGTGTCTACCCATATCATGCTTGTATACGAACGTACTCGAACAATTTGGACATGGAAACTTTGTCTTTATAATATTGATGCGAAAATTTAATTTCTTCGAATCCGACTCATGGTGCACTTCTAAAAAAAAAAAAAAACAAAGGAAATTTCATTATTTTAAACAATCTTTTTTCGAAGGATCGATATCGAATTAGGATTTTTTCTTTTTTCTTTGCATCTACCAAATGCTTCTAAAATTTCGAAAATAATATGTCAATTTATTGAATAAACACACACACACACACACACAGAGAGAGAGAGAGAGAGAGAGAGAGAGAGAGAGAGAGAGAGAGAGATTATCAATTTTTCACTGATACTTAACGCGTTCGGATAAAAAAAAATGTATCGCGTTATTCAAAAATTTCAATCGTTTTTTACATATCCATAGAAACGTAATACGTAATGGTACATTTATTTAAAAATGATTAAACTTTATAGACATTCCATTTTTACATGACTTAAAAATAAGATAAACGAATAATGTATGCGTTTTGACGTTCGTCGTCAAGAAAATTATTGAAAAAAATATTGAATATCAAAACGAAAAAAAAAAGAAAAAAAAAAAAAAGAAAAAAAAGGAAAACAAAAGGTAAAAAGACGTAAAAAAAAATAATAAAAATAATAATAATAATAATAATAATAATAATAATAATAATAATAATAATAATAACAACAACAAAAATAACATTTAATAAATCGAAATTACATTTCGTTGATTTGGTTTGTATACACAATTACTGATAACGTCGATCATATAGACATCATCACGTATCTCGTGCTTTTTTCAAACGTGGTCATAAATATTTTGCCATTGCTTAGACCTTAAATTGCAATAAGGACATTGAAACCTTGGTGCTTGATCGCATTCGTAATCTTAAATTGAATATTATTTTTTTTACCGAATCTATTTGAACATTTTGAACGAGGAAACTTTGTCATTTTAGTATCAGCATAACACATTACTGCAATTGACTGTGGATCGCGTTCTATCTCTGAAAAATAAAAAGAAACGAAACCATCATCAGATTGGAAAAATAAAAGATAGAAATAAAACGATTCTAAAGACAATTTTTCTAAAGAATCAACGAACTTAATGATATTCTTGATCCTCCTGTAAAGTAAAAATGATGTTTATTTTTTTATTCTTATCAGAAAGAGAGAGAGAGAGCAAGAGCGAGAGAGAGAGAGAGAGAGAGAGAGAGAGAGAGAGAGAGAGAGAGAAAGAAATTCACAATCTGACACGAGAACAAAGACCAAATAAATAAATACAATGCTATCAATTGTCAATGATATTTGATAAAAAGAAAAAAAAAAATTAATTCAGCTACAAAAAAAAATATTTAAGTCATACGGGTTGTTACATATTTTATCACGTATTTTTATGAAAAATTATACGGTAAGGATGCATTTATTTACAAATGATTAAGCATATGTAAAAGAGCTTTACATTTTATATAACTTAAATAAATGAAAATACGTTGAAGTAATAATATTTTTGTAATATGTGTCGAAAAAATTTTCCAAATATATATTTGGAAAAGGAAATTAAAAAAGAAGAAGGAAAGAAAGAGAAAATATATTATATTGTAATTAAAGATCTCAATTTTCTGCTGATATATACTTCGACAAATGACAATAAATATTTTCCTATTTTTTTAAATGTGATAACAACAATAAGACTATTGAAAATCTTAAATGGCTGGGTACACTCGTACTTCAAGTTATTTTAATTTATTAAAAAAACATACTTAAACAATTTCAAACATGGGAATAGATCTTTTACTCTCAAATCATGTTATATCTCTGAAAAAAAAAAAAAAAGAAAAAATGAATTATGTTATTGTACATGAAGGAGACAGGGAAAGAGGAAGGGAGATGAATGGTCGAGAGGAAAATAAAAGAACAAGATAAATAAATGATAATCGATTATCACGATGATTCTAATGATACTGATGGATAGATCGAGCGAGAAATAATGATTTTCTTTCATGATTATCCTGTGTAAAGTAATAGGATATTTATTTCTGTCTATTTTTTTTTTTTTCTTTTCTTTTTCGTAGATAAACTTTTAACGTTGAGAGATCTATCTATGATGAAATTAATAATGTCTGAGAAATAACATGTGATTGAATACGTATGTACATGTTTGTGTGTGTATGCGTGTGTGTATGTATGTGTATAAAATTGTATTTATTTATAAATGATTGAGTATTTATAATCTTTTACATTTTGCTTAATTAAATAAATTGATATAAGTAAATGTATAATAGTCGTAGTATAACATGCTGTGTTGAGAAAATTTTAATGATAAGAATGTATGAATGTATGTATGCGTGTATATATATATAAAATAAAAGAAATAAAAAAATAACAATAATGATAATAATAATACTAGCAATAATAATAATAATAATAAAAATAATAATAATAATAATAATAATAATAATAATAATAATAATAATAATAATAATAATAATAATACTATTATTTTATGATCGGGTATAAATTTTGTAAAGAGAGAGAGAGAGAAAGAGAGAGAGATAGAGAATGAAAATGAGGAGAAAAAAAAATGAAAAAAAAAAATGCGTCCTTATGGTTTGTTTAAACAATTCTTGAAAACATCGAACGTATAGACTTCACGTTTCTTGTGTATATTTCGTATGTGCCTATAGACGTGGCTTCGAATCTTAGAACGATGAATGCAATAAGGACACTGGAATCTTGGTGTTTGACCGCATTGATAATTCAAGTGCCTAGTTAGGCCACGTTTATGAACGAACGCATTTGCACAGTTTGGACATTGAAACCTTTTCCTCTTACCACTCGTGCCATTTTGCCATCTGACCTTTAGCCCCTGGACATGGTATATCTCTGAAAACAAGAATAGTGCAAGTCATTGATTTTGAAACATTTAAAAGATGATAAATAACTTTACGATATGTAACTGGTTATCGTTGATTAAACGTTTCTTTTTCTCGTTTTCTTTTACTAAACAGCATTTAGATCGAAAAAAGGATCAAAGACTTTCTATCGATCTATATTCCTATAAAATATAAACAACATTTTATTTATTTATTTATTTTTTTTTTTCTTCATCATTTTGACGATAATAATTCTTCTCATAATCCTAATTCGTTATTAACTGAGCTTGTCCAACATTAAAAATCATTGATCAAGATTTGAATATTATAATTCATTTTTTTTATGATCGCGTTTCAATTGATATTGAAGAACGATCAATAAGTTTTTAATTTGTTACGGGGGAGGGGGATCGTAATGTCTGGTTCGATTGGACAAAACGTCGTGTCGTTGAGGAACATAGTTATTATATATTGGGTAATAACTATTAAGAATTAGCATAAAGAAGGATATGGCTAATTCTCATTGATACCTTTAACCCTTAACCTCTTAACTACAGGAAATTTATAACTATTTATTACGTCGTCCGAAAAGTTCATGTTGTTTCTTCGTATATTTCAATGTATAATACATTTTTCTTTTTTTTTTTTCTTTCATCTCATTTGAAGACAAATCGGACACAAACTTTACGGGCAATTCAAACTCAATAGTAATGATGGAGTTCCTAATTAATCTATCTTCTTAGATATATATATAATAAATATTTATACAATAATATATATATAATAATAATAAAATGATATCAGGGATTTCTCTTTATTCCGCAATTAAATACAAGCCGATAGCAATAGAATTGAAGATAAAGGAAGATAATATTCAATATAATATATTGAATATTTATAATATATTATAATATAAATTAAATAATTATATATATATATTATAATATAAATTAAAATTAGACATTCCTAGATTACGATTTATATATAAAAAAAAAAAAAAAAAAAAAAAAAAAAAAAAAAAAAAAAAAAGAAAAAAAAAAAACACCGAGACAAATCAAACGCCAGATCAAATTCGTTTTTTCTTTCTTTTTCTTCCACTACATATACTTATATATACTTATATATATAAAAAAAAAAAAAAAAAAAAAAAAAAAAAAAAAATATTCGAAAGTATAGAAAATAATTTTTTTATGGTCTGTGCACGCGTTCCTCGACAATGTCGATCGCATAAACATCAAGTTCCTTGTGATGCCTTCTACTATGCCTATAAACGCTATTCCTTTGCTTACATTGATAACAGCAATGAGGACATTAAAATATTGGCGGATGATTGCATTTTTATTTCATATGCATTGTCAAACTACCATTATGATCGAAGGAACTTGAACAGCTTGAACATGGACATTTCTGTTTCTTATCTTTCCTTTTATTTTTGTTTCTTTGACTTCGGCCAATTATCCTGCGTTTCTGTAAACAAAATAAATGCAATCCATTTAACGATAAGGATAAAGTTATCGATAATAACTCGTTAGGATGATGAAACGATTTTAAATTCTAATTAACAATTAGATTCTAATTGATCAATCGAAATAATTATTAAATTTTTTTTTTTCGGTTTATTTTTAATGCAATTTGTGAAACATTTGTGTTTCTTAGATTTTTTTTATTTTTTTTTTTTTTTGGGTCAATCAAAGACTTCGACGATAACTCGTAATAACGATAGAATATCATCGATCGAATATTTTGATTCATTGATATTTAACGATAGGATAATTAATGTGATGGAACATTTGCTGGAACATAATGAAATAGTAATTAATTAATACTTATAATATTTAACCGTTTAGCCAGAGAAATTTTATATTGAATTGTTTGAAATGTTTCTTTCTCCGAGATAAATGGTTAGCTTTATAATTTGACAATAAGCATATTTAATTTTACGTCTAAATAAATATTGAATATATATCAATCTTCACAAATATTTCACATCAATACGAAATTAAATTCTAATTCACTCACCCAATGAACAATAATCCATTGCGAAGTTTTTATCATTGTGTCGTCAATATTTTCTAAAGTAGATTATCAAAAAAGAAACGATTAATTCTAATATTATATATTTTTGATTTATGAAGAAAGAGAGAAAATGAGAGATAGAAAGAAAGGAAGAAAGATTACAGATATTTTTATTGATTTCCAAAGAGAATAAAAAATGGGGTAAAAGAAAGAAAAAAAAAAAAAGAAAAAAAAAGAGAGAGAGAGAGAGAACACTTGTCTTCCTTCGTGTACAAAAATTTTCATAAAACGATCATAGCATTTATATTATCTAATTTGCAGTATTTTCTAATATTTACACGTCTCCTTACCATTTCACTTCTCATATAACAAAAATAAATAAATTTGTCATGTATCAAAATTCTTACATATTATATCGGCTTAATTATATCGATGAATATATACAATATATATGTATATATATATATATATATATATATATATATATATATATATTTGTGTATATATATTATATTTATATGTATATAAATAGTGCTTAACTAAGCTGCTTGTTTAAGAGTATAAAAAAAGAAAACAAAATTAAAAGCAAGAAAAAAATGTGTATTAAAAAAGGAAAAAGAAAAAAAAAAAACAGTAGCAACGATAACGATCGTATATATAGATTTTTCAAGGATGTGGAGTTTGAGGGTGGAGTTAGTAGGAAACAAGAAAGGAAGTACAAAAAAAAAAAAAGAAGAAAAAAGGAAAAAAAGTAATAAAAAAAAATAAATAATAATAAAAATAATAGTAGTAACGATAACGATCGTATATGTAAATTTTTCAAGGATGCGTAGTTTGAGGGTGGAGTTAGTGGGAAACAAGAAAGGAAGTACAAAAAAAAAACAAAAAAAAAAAAACAAAAACAAAAACAAAAAAAAAAGCAGAAAAAAAAGAAAAAAAGAAGAAGAAAAATAAGAAGATAAAAAAAACAAATTCTCACAAGTTGTAAGAAAAAAATATGTATCGTCCTCAAGGTTTGAATACACAATTATTGACAATGTCGATTGCATAGACCTCACGGGTCTTATGCAATTTTCGTACGTGGCTATAGACGTTGCATCGTCGTTTGCTCCGATAAATGCAATAAGGACACTGAAATCTTGGTGCTTGACCGCATTCGTACTTCAAGTGTCTCGATAGACAATGTTCATGAACGAAAGCACTTGGACAGTTTTGACATTGAAACTTCTTTCCCTTATCGTTTGCACGTGTCCGACGTTTCTTTGTGTTCTGGACTTGGTGTACTTCTGGAAACAAAAACAAAAAAAATAGCAAGTCATTTAAAAAATTGTATTAACTATAATAAATGAAGTATGACGATTTATATGGTACAACGATTAAATTGCTTTATTTTTTTTCTTTTTCTGGTTTTTTTTTTTTTTTATTTTATATTATTTTATTTTATTTTTATTTTTATTTTTATTTTTATTTTTATTTTTCGCGAATTTAATACGAAATCAATCGAAGAAAATATCATTATCAGTTCTTTTTTTCTTTGATCGATTTCTTCATATAGGATAAATCAATTTTATTTTTATTACTATCAGTCTAGTAGAAGATTTTTTAATTGACGTGTTAACAAGGAATCTTCGATCAAATCCACAAATTATTTGACAATTAACACGGCTGGAACATAGAATACAGAGTCATCAATTTTTATTGATATTTAAAACTTTTTAAATAAAAAAAAAAAAACAAAAAAAATTAATAATATATCGGATCGTTCCAGAAGGAAAGATTATGTCGCTATTAGATACTTATTGAAATATCTATGGAAAAAAAAAAGAAAAACATTTATTTATAACCGTTTCAGTTTTTATTAATGTTTATTCACTTAATTTATTCATTATCCATTAAATTTTATGATTAAAAATTGAAAACAATAACGGGACATGTACTTTCCACACAAATCCAATATATACATATGTATATGTATATATATATATACACATCTTACGAATTAGAATCTAATACATTAGATTGTAACCATTGTTAGTATCGTCAATGCTTGTTAAAGTAGATTAAAAGGAAAAAAAGATCGATTAATTTTGAGGCGTAACTAGGGATTATATTAGGAACAAAAAAATTCTTATATGAAACGTAAAAAAGAAAAGAAAATGAGTAAAAAAAAAAGAAAAAAGGATCATTTGATATTTTTTATTGATGCCAAAGAAAGAAAAAAAAAAAAAGATATCCTATTGCAAAACTTGCGTACAAAATATTTTCTAAACATGTTTTCTGAGCATGTTGAACCTAATTTAAAAAAATAAGGAAAAAAAACAAATAATAATAAACGAATTTCAAGTATCTAAACGCCTTCTTTTGTGATAACTTTTTAAAATAAAATAAAATGAAATAAAAAAAAAAAAAATAATAATAATAATAATAATAATAATAATCGATCATAAATTTCTTCCTCAAAAAAAAAAAAAAAAAAAAAGAACAGAAAAAGAAAAGAAAAATAAAAGAAAACAAAAAAATAAAAAGAAACAAATTTTCATAAGTTAGAAGAAATAAAGTCTGTTCTTAAGATTGTGTTAATACGATCACTGATAATGTCGATCGCATAGATATCACGTTTTTTTTTTCAACTCGTATAAATATATTGTATATTTTTTATCGCGATAATCACAATAAGAATATTGAAATTTTAAATGCAATTTTGACTGCAATTGTAACTCAAGTCTCTAATCAAATCATATTTGTAACCGAACATACTTGGACACTTTGGACACCGAAACTCTTTCCTCCTAACACCACTGGCACATTTCCTGTTGACCTTTGACTCCTCCTGGACGTGGTGTATTTCTGAAAAACAAGAAAAAAAGCGAATCATTGTGATTGGTATTGAGAAAGATAAAAAAAAAAAAAAAAAAAAAAAAAAAAGAAATTTACGATTAATAATTTTGGGACGATTAAACGATTCCGAACTGTCTTTACTTCTTTTTTCTTTGTTCTTTTCTTTTTGTTTTTTCTTTTTTCTTTTTTTGTTATTTTGGTTATACTCAAAGATCAAGACACAGAAAGAATTTCTTTGATTGGTCTTTTTACAAAAGTGGACAAATTTTTAATTCCATTGCATTGGCATAGATTTCAACAATTAAATATATAATAAACGGGTTCTTCGATAAATGCCTATGATCGGATAAAAAAAGAAATAAAGAAATAAAAAAATACAGATACTTAACTCAATTGATAATTAATCGTTTAGCTATAGAAAATATATTCAATTATCCGGAAAGTTCATTCTCATATATTACAGATGTGCGTGTAATATGTGTGTATATATGTATATATATAATATATATATATATATATACACATATACATATACATATATGTATTAAAGCAACTATGTAAGATTACATCGATTTATATATGATTAAATCTTTATAAATGTTTGCAGTTAACTTAAATAAGCAAATATAAGTAAATGAATAATGTTCGTAGTTTAATATATTGCGTTGAGAAAATTTTGAAGCTCAAAAAAATATATAAAGAAGTATTATTATTATAATACTAATAATAATAATAATAATAATAATAATAATATGATCAATAATAACAATTATAATAAATAGGTGTAAATTTTGGGTAAGAGAGAGAGAGAGAGGGGGGGGGGCCAGGAGGGAGAAAATTTTTCACAAATAAAAAAAAATGTATCCTAAAGGGTTTGCACGCAGGGTTACTGATTACAATCGCATTCGTAAATCAATTGTATATTCGAATTATACTTGTAACTCAAGAATACTTGAACATTTTGAACATCGAAAATCTTTTTTTTTTTTCTTCTTTTATCACTTCCACAATTTCCTATTGACCTTTGACTCCTAGAAACACAAGAAAACAAATAATTCATTGAGATTGATATTGAGAGGAGGAAAACGTAAAGGAGAGAAAAAAAAAAAGAAGGAAATTTACGATAATTGATTAGGATGATTAATTGATTGCGAAGCGATTGTGTTTTCTCTCGCTATTGTCAAGAGTCAATCGATCAAAAAGAAAAAAAAAAAAAAAAAAATAAATAAAAGGAAAAAAAAAAGACAAAAACCTCCATAAAAAAGAACAAAATCTCTTTGGGTTGATATTCGCAGGTACGTTTTTTATTTCTGTGTATCATTGACAACAATTGCAACGACTAACACGTGTAACATGGATAATCTTAAATTCCATTAGAAAAATCAGAAAATCCGTCACAACGATCAATTCCCATTGGTATTTGAATCGTTCGCTTATAAAAAAATATTATATGTTATCAGAAAAATTCATTTCCTTATAACACATATATTAAAACATACAAATGTAAGAATACATTATCGATTTATAAATTTTATATGTTACATGTCTTAATTAAATTGACATTATGTAATAAACGAATAACTCAATATTTAATAGTTTAACATTACTACATTGTTTCGAATAAAAGATAAAAAAAGAAAAGAAAAGAGATTTAAAAAAAAAAAAAAAAAAAAAAAAAAAAAAAAAAAAAAAAAGAAAAGAAAAGAAAAAAAACGTGAAGAAGGACAAATTAAAGTGAGAAGAAAATTTTCACGATTTAAAGAGAAAAATTACAAAAAATAAAAAAAAAATAATAATAATAAAAAAGATAAAAAAATAAAAAAATAAAAAGAAAATGGAAGAAAGAATTAATTTCTTAAGAAAAAAAAGGAAGAAAGAAAGAAATAAGAACGTATCGGTCAAGGTTGATATACACGATAATTGATAAGGTCAACCGCATAGACCTCAGGTATCTTGTGCTTGTTTCTAATATGACTATAAACATTATGTCGTTGTTTAGTACGATAACAGCAATGAGGACATTGAAATCTTGGTGCCTGGCCGCATTCGTAACTCAAGTGTCTATTTAAATCATGCTTGTAACCAAAACTACTTGGACACTTTGGGCACAGAAACTTTTTCCTGTAACAACTCGCGCGTATCCTTTTGTTCCATGATCCTTTGACATCCTGTAACTCTGAAAACAAGAAGAGAGTAACTCGTTGAGATCGATTTTTTAAGAAGAAAAAAAAAAATAAAACAAAGACAAGAAGAAAATTTAGGATAAATGTTTAGAACGATTAGAATGATTCCAAACTGTTATTTTCTTTTCTCTTTTTTCTTTTCTTTTGAACAATTTTCAAGGATCAAGTTTATTTAATTTTAAAACAATTATTTTTATTTCATTGAGATAGATTTCCTATAACAAAAGATATTTTCTTTCATAATATCCTTAAAAAATCTGCAATAAAATATGATCGGATAATATAATAAAACGTGAATACGAATAATTAATAATCTATTGATACTTACTTCACTATTTAAGTTACATAAAATGTATATTATGCTATATATATATATATATATATATATATATATATATACCCGTTAATTCAATAACTTATTAAGTATATATTAAATACATACATGTCAGATAACATTTTATTTATAAATAATTGCCATCGTAAATACAATTACATATTGCATGACTTAAATAAAAGCAATTATGTAATTATTCCTGATTTTTAACGCGTTACGTTGAAAAATTGGAAAAAAAAAACGAAAAAGAAAGTATACAAATAATCATAATAATTATAATTATAATAATTAATAATATCTAATGTTTATATATATATATATATATATATATAAACAGGTATAAAATTGTAACAAATAAAAAAGGAAAAATAAAATTGTATCCTTAAGGTCTGTACACACGACTACTGATAATGTCCAACGTATAGACCTCAGTCTTTTTGTGTACATTTCGAATATGTTTATAAACATTTTGTCGTTGTTTAGTTAAATAATCGCAATAAGGACATTGAAATCTTGGTGCCTTGCCGCATTCGTACATCAAATGTCTAGTAAGTGCTTGTTTATGACAGAATGGCCTTGAACACTGTGAACATAGAAACTGTTCACTCTTACCATTATTAGAACATTTCTTCTTGAACTTTGACTCTTTGGCATTGTGTACTTCTGAAAATAATAAGAGAAGTAGAACATTGAGATTGGCATTGATTAAGACAAAATAATATTTACGAAGAGAACTTTGTTTATGAAAATTTGAACAATTCTTTAAACAGTTCCTTCTCTTTTTCCTTTTTTCGCGACTCACTAAAGGGTCGAGCGAAAGGGAAAGAAAAGAAAAGAAAAGAAAAAAAAAAAAAGATCCTTCATTTCTATTTCCTCGACGAAGATTTCAACGATTAACGTGTAAAGAATTGTCCTTGATCGAAATAAAAAGCGCAAAAAAAAAAGAAAAAAAAAAAAGAAAAAGAATATATATATATATATATCTCACTAATAACGTATGATCGATAATTAATCGTTTATCCAAAGAAAAAAATATCTTATCCGAAGAAAGTCTAAATCACGTTTATTTATAAATTATTAAACACTTGAACATTTGAAAAATGTCGAAGGGAACAAAGTCTGAAAAAAAGAAAAAGGAAAAAAGGAAAAAAGAAATAATAAAATATAAAATAAGATAAAATAAATAGAAAAAACAAAAACAAACAAACAAACAAAAAAATAAGCAATAATCGGATTTTAATAAGTTTGAACCAAAGAAGACAAAAAAGAAAAAAAGGAACAGAATGGAGAAGAGAAGAGAAAAACGAGACAAAAGAGACAAAAAGAAAAAAGAAAAGAAAAAAGAAAGAAGAAAAACGAAAAAGGAAAAGAAACCAACTTTCACAAATTGGAAGAAAAAAATGTGTCCTCAAGATTTATGTACATACGATTATCGATAATGTCTATAGTATAGACATCACATTTCCTGTGTACGTTTCTTACGTGGCTATAGGCGTTTTGTCGTTGCTTAGCGCGATAACTGCAATAAGGACACTGAAATCTTGGTTGCTGACCGCATTCATACTTCATGTGTCTATCCAAATCATACTTCTTAACGAACGTACTTAGACATTTCGAACACGGATACTTTTTCCTTCTAACATTCATGAAATAGCTTAGTGTCTTTGGTTCCCTGGTATGTTGCACTTCTGAAAAAAGAAAAAAAAAAGCAACTCATTGAGATTGATATTTGAAATCAAATATCAAAAGGAACTTTAAGATAACCATTTTATGATTCTCATTTAACCTTTCACTATATTTAAACATATCGCGGTTCTAAAGGATTAACCCAAAAAAAAAAAAAAAAAGAAAAAAAAAAGAAAAGAAAAGAAAAGAAAAAGAAAAAAACATGAAAAGAAAGGAAAAAGATTTTCTTTTTCTTCTTCTTTTATTCTTTCTGTTTTTTTTTTTCTTTCTTTTCTTTTTTCTTTTTTCTTTTTTTTGGTTGATCCACTTTTCTTTCCGCTGAGATTTTCAACGATTATCGTCCAAATAGGAACGTCTTCGATCAAAATCACATAATCTCATAATTTACATAGCTGAAAAATAAACACAGAATGTTTAATTCTTGGTATAACATTTTCTTAAGTATAAATATACATATACATATACATATGTATTATATTATCAAAAAATTATTATATTAATAAAACATATGTACATATTTATACATAGAACAGGTACATTTATTCGTTGCTGTTTCTATCATTACAGATATTTATTTTTTTTATTCACAACAGAGTTCTATCATTTATTAGGAAACAATGAGACAGCAATCTCGAGGAATTCTTTTTTTCTTTTTTTTTCTTTTTTTTTTTTTTTTGTACTACAAATAAATCCAATTATATATAATAATCTTGAGATATTTTTGGTAATCCAATTATTAATGCATTCTTATTTACATTGGAATATAAATTAATTGAATGATTTTTTATAAAGAATTTTTTAAGACAACAGGATAATTTAGAAAGAAAAAGAGAAAAAGAAATTAAAATTGGGTGTAGTCTAATGGTCTCAGGAACTGATAAGAAAAAATAAATAAATAAATAAATAAATAAATAAATAAATAAATAAATAAATAAATAAATAAATAAATAAATTGTACGTTGATAATGAATCGACATTAAGATTTACATAAATTAAGATATGCGCTCGAACAGTTTGGACATTGACAATTTCTTTGCCTGTAATTCCAAGGTGCCGTTCTCATCAGTTCATGGAACATTTCTGGAAATAAAAAGAGAGCAGGTCATTGAGATTGATACAAGGGTGAAAAAAAAAAAAGAAAAAGAAAAAATAAATAATACAAAAAACAGAACCGGATAAAAAATAGATTATAGCTATTACGAAGAGCAATCGATCGAAAAATTAAAGATTTTCTTTCTTATTCTTCCTGCATAATACAGAAAGATTCTTATTTTATTTTTTTTTTTTTTTTCTTTTTTTTCTTCTTTTCTTTTCGCAAAGCTATATTAATGATTTTTACATGAAACAACGTGTACTCCAATAAAATCGATAAAATTTGACGAGTCACATCTGATTGGATATAAAAAAAAAAAAAAAAAAAAAACACACACACACACACAAACATATATATGTGTACATATGTATATATAGATCTAATTACGATTATAATATACATAATTAAAATTATAAATATATTGAATAATTAAAAACAACAATGCTCACCGTAATATCTGAGGTAATACTTCTATAACCGGGATATACTGCTAGACACCACACCATGAAGTCTAGATAATAAAAAGAAAACAATAAATATGAGAGTAAACAAATTCGATGAAAATAAATGTAAAATTTATTCGCAGTAAAACATATCATAATTATTAGAAATAAGAAAAAAAAAAAAAAATAAACAAAAATAAAAAAAAAAAAAAAGAAGTAGAAAAGTAAAAAAGAAGAAACCCACGATGATGAAGATAATGACGATGACGATGACGATGACGCTGACGATGACGATAATTATGACGATGAAGATGACGACAACGACGACAATGACAACTACAATAACAATAACAATAATAACAACAGCAACAATAATAATAATATTAATAACAAATTTGAAATATAAAAGGAATGAATATCTTCCACGATTTAGATTTTAAAAATGTGTTCCTTTAAATTTATACCCAAGACTGATCACACAAATCAAAGATTTTCGAGTAAATCTTTCGTGTCGAACGAAGATCATTCCTTAAAACGATAAAAACAATGTGAATAGTGTAATCTAGTTGATTGATTAGATTTCTAATTTTTATGTATAATCAAAGAACTCTTGTTGACATAAACAGTCTGCACATTGAAAATTTCTTCCTTTAACAATCGCGATATTGCTACGTTATCTTTGAGAGCTCTTGCTACGATGTATTTTCTCTATAAATAATAAGAAAACAAATCGAAAAAAAAAATCGAAATTAATCTTCGGAAGAGGGTTGAGAGTGGGGGTAGGAAGGGATTATCGGAAAGGGAAAGAAATAAAATAGAACTTTGTGATAACTGATGATGACTTATGATATGATGGAATTATTCTTAAATAATTTTAATGAATTATCAGGGATCTGTGGATCGATCGACACAGGGGAGAAAAAAAAAATAAAAAGAAAAGAAAAGAAAAAAAAAATAATACCCTGGTTGATCGTTCTCCTCCTGTAAAGTGGAAAGATTTTTGTTAGTTTGAATTTTTTAATGAAATTTAACGCAGAATGAAACGTATTCCTATTGATGATAAAAGCTTGATCGAGATAAATTAGAAAAAGATATATGTGTGTGTGTGTGTGTGTGTGTGTGTATGTGGTTATTTATGTAAGTAACAAAGCATATATACAAATTTACATTTATTTATAATCGTTTGATTCAATTATATAAATAATTATTTTTCCTTTCACGTTATATAATTATTTCTATTAACGATTAGGGAACAAAGAAGGGAGGGGAGGAGATCTCTCTTGGAGGAATCCTTGTATATTTTTATTTTATTTTTCTTCCCTTTTTTTGTTTGTATTTTATTTATTTATTTATTTATTTATTTATTTATTTATTTATTTATTTATTTATTTATTTATTTATCTATTTATTTTTTTGATACGACAAAAAATTTCTTTTTATTATCGTCACAATATATAATAAGTACAGTCTTGAAACATTTCTATTTGGTAATGCAATTAATATTAATTTTTTTATCCTTAATATTGTTATAAATAAATTAAACGATTTTCTTGGAACTCTGACTGAAAAGAAAAAAGAATAAACATAATAGAGTCTTTGTATTTCGTTATGATATTCGCTACATTTCTAAACGTAGATATTCGAACAATTTTGATATGAGAGATTTATCCCATGTGCGTTTATTTTTTAATGAACTCGTACACAGAAACATGTTCAAGAGAAATGATATTGCTATTGTAATTGTCTCTTTAATATATTCTCTCTGTTATATCTTTGTTCCTTTTTCTTTCATTTCTTATTAACAATATTCAATTAAAATTATTAGTGTTATAAATATATATATATATATATATATATATATATATATATATATGTATATAAAATGACAAACAAAAAATTATGATTATCGAGTTAATCGAATGAATCCCCGATGAATTGATAAGTATAAAGAAAAAAACACAAGAAGAAACAAAACAAAATAATTAAGAAAATAATGATATAATATGATCGGCCATATAAATTAGCGAAAGAAGAAAAGAAAAAAAGAAAAAAAAGAATTAAAAAGAGAAGAAATAAAAAAAAAAAAAAAAAAGAAAGAAAGAAAGAAAGAAAAAAGAAAAAGAAAAGAAAATAGGAAAAAATAATGAAAATTTTCGTAAGAAGGTTAATTTCGATAATCAAATCAAGATATCCCAGTTGACAATTCCGAATGTTGCATAGTTTTCTTTCTCTCTCGCTCTCTCTCTCACTTTTTTGCTTCATTTTTTTCCTTTTCCGTCTCTTTTCTTTTTTTTTTTGTTTGCTATTTACATCGCTATAACAGGCTTTTTTTTCTTTTCTTTATTTTTCTCTTTTTTTCTTTTTAATTTTTCTAATAAAAAAAAAAAAAAAAAAAATAAAAAAACATATACATATATATTATATGATAACCATTTGGACGCTGGTTCACGTATTATTCTGGCGACCTGGCAGATCCTAAAAAAGAAAAAAAAAGTGTTTAAATACTTTCGATAATAATGATTTGTTGTTGGATCATGTCAATAAAAATATTTGAGAATATTACGTAAATTTGATATAGGAACGTCATTTGAAGTGTGTATATTTTCTTATAAAAAAAAAAAAAAAAAAAGAAAAAAAAAAAAAAGTAACAGTAAAAGTAAGAGAAAAAGAGGGAGAAAAAAAAAGAGAAAAAGAAGATTGTCTTTCATTCATTATTGAAAGAAATAAAGAGAAGAAAAAGAAGAAGAAACACGACAGAAGAAAAGGAGCAAAAAGTAAAAGAAGAAAAATAAACAAATAGGGAGATATATACACACACACGCGCACACACGCACACACACACATATATATATATATATATGTAATACCGAATCGGAAAATTCTCAGTTCACAGTTCGATGCAATGTGTGTCAGCACACTTGTGTACTTCCCTTAGATGCCTGTAAACGTGACTTTTTCTTTTCGATCGATAATCGCACCGAGGACACTTGAATCTACGTTCTTGGCAACGATGATAATGTATGTGTCTCATCAAGTTGTTATAGCGAACAAAAATCCTACCACAGTTGTTCGGACACTTCTTCGCTTGTTTCATGTAGAAATCTGAAAAAATAAAGAAGAACAAATTTTGTTTTCAACCACGAAATTATTAATTTTCATATCCAAAGAAATTTTTTTCTTTTCCTTTTTTTTTTCCTTTATTTATTTATTTATTTTTTTTTGTTTTTTCTTTTATTTTTCTTTTTTTTTTTTCTCTTTTTTTTTTTTCTTTTCTCCTTTAACAGAATAACTATTATCACGATCGACGAAAATTGAAAACACGATTTAAAAATAAAATTATTATATTTCGAACCAAAGAAAAGAAAGAAGACAAAACAAAACAACGATTGATATTGAAAATCCTGAAAGAATCGAACAACACGATTAAAATCTATACATGGAAAGGACATATAATATGTGTATATATATAACGTTTACATACATAATATGTATATATATTATATATATACTGCGATTATTTAAAACATTTGTGACAATTTATTGAAACAATATTAAGTTTAATAAGAACAAATAATATAATGTAAATAAAATATTACTATTGATAAACAATTACATACATAGTTTTCCCTGATAAGATAAATGTATATATATATATACAGGATATCGCTCGAATAAATTCAAAATATTTTATAGGTGGTGGTATCAAAATTTAACCGGAACTTTTTTATTATTGAATTTAGCTTGAGTCATCATTAAAATATTTCACGCTTACTCTGACATACCCTGTATACATATCTATATATACATATATAAATAATTAACATATATATATATATATATATATATATATATATATATACATTAATTTTTTATATTTGTTTCCCTTCTTCTAGAATATTAAAATATTGTTAAATTGTATTCTTAAATTGTTTAATTTTATGTTAACGTCAAGCAATGTAGAGAGAAACTTATTGCACAAAAAAGAAAAGTAATTATCTTCTATTGTGGTTTTTTTCGATAGATATATTAAATACATTTTATTATTCACACTACATTATTGACCAGGTACGTCGTGGAATTTTTAAAAAATATAAAAGAACAAGAAAAAAAAAAGAAGAAAAAAAAAATATATATATATGTTTTTTTATATCAATATATATGTGTATAATATTATATAAATCGACATATATATATATGTAATTTGTATCGTCTCATATTTTTCTTTTTTTTTTTTCTTTTGTTACCTTTGACCCCATCTTTCTCGAGAATATATATACATATACATTTATATAGCACGTATTTATTAAATTATACGTAATTATATCATAAATATTTTGTTTATAATTAATTATATATTCTCAAAGAATTTATTAATTAATTCCTATATTCTTAAATAATTCCTACGCCTAAAATCATTTCTATCTTTCAAATTTTAAAAAGTAATTGCCGAAGAAAGAAATAAAAGAAAGAAAAGAAAGAAAGAAAGAAAGAAAAGAAACGAATAAAATTATCAAACAAGATATATAATAGATTTTTTTTAAATGAACTAAAAAGCCTGATTAATAGTTTTTTCAGTCGAAATAGAAAAAGAAAAAATTATAATATTAATAACAATAATGATGACAATGACGATGATAATGATGACGTTGATGATCGATCATAATGAATTTATATTTCCAATTTATTCATTGAAATGAACGGATAGTGTTTATTATGTATTTATTAGTCATCTTATCGGACTCTCATGCACCCACACACACACACACGCACACACAGAGACAGACACACATTCTCTCATTAAAACTAATCAATAATTCTTCATTTGCTTGCATTTTCATTGGTCGAAAAAATGTCGATAACGTAGACCGTTTTTTTATGATGTTTCCTACGTATATGAGCTTTTAAATTCGATGCGTGTTTCGTAATATGAGGACAATAAGGACACTTGAATCTTGGTGGCTGGCCACATTGAAACTTAAGATGATTATAAAGATTGTTACGCCTTGTAAAATTATTGCCGCATTTATAACAACAAACGCTCTTCTTTCGTTGAAGTCTTTGGTAAAGTTCATGGTTCGGATTATAGCAAACCGAGATGGGATAATCTTGCCTTAAGTCGATCCCACTATCTGAAAAAAAAAGAATCAACGAGACCGTATTAGAAGAAAAACAAACAATTCTTTTCAACTCTTGACGAGTCGTATAAATTAATTAATAAATCTCTCTCTCCCTCTCTCCCTCTCTCACTCTCCCTCTCTCTCCCTCTCTCACTCTCTTTATTTTTTTGTTTTATTTTCTTTCTTTCTATCTTTACTTTCTCGTGTCGTCCTTAGATCAACGATCGAAAAAGAAATCCTGAAAAAATAAATCATGGATTTATCGTATAAAATTAATACGTTCACTTGAGATTGATGTTTTGTTTTCTTTTTTCTTTTTTTTTTTTTTTCCAAATCTTTTTCTTTTTTACATCTAAAAAATATTATTCGAAGAAATTGTCGTACAAGCACCTTTTTTTATGGACAAACATGGATAGAGAATGATAAAAGAATAGTCGTGAAAACGTTAACTTATCGTTGTTAAGATTGAAGGACGATCATTATTGTTTCATTTTAGAGAAAGAGAGAGCGAGAGAGAGAGAGAGAGAGAGAGAGAGAGAGAGAAAGAGAGAGAGAGAGAGAGAGAGAGAGAGAGAGAGAGAGAGAGAGAGAGAGAGAGAACAGATTACTGCCAACACCATTGAATAAATTTTGATCACTCATAGTAGCTTCATCATTGATGATCCCATTATAATATTAACATATAAAGTTAACGTAATAATAAACTTTATTCGATGAATTATCACACAAGAGATAATATCACTTACGATCACGACGGACGATTTCATATCAAGATCTAATCTAAACAATTAGATCTCATCTCTACTAACTTAATAAATATCAATAAATATTAATAAATATATATATATATATATACATATATATATATATGTGTGTGTGTATATATATCACAATTATATAATGGAAAAGAGGCAATAAAATTGAGCGAGTATGTCGGATACCTTAGCTAATAAGAAAAAAAAAAAAAAAAGAGAGAAGAAGAAGAAGAAGAAGCTGAAAAAGAAAATAAAAGATGAAAAAGATCACAACGATGAGACTCATCAGTCGACTTAAAAAACAATAATAATAATAATAATAATAATAATATCTAATAATAGTAATAGTAATAATAATAATAATAATAATAATAATAATAATAATAATAATAATATAATTTATATCACAGTCATTCATCAGGTTCGTTTTCCTTACGGGCACACGTGTATCATCATTCACAAGCACACACTATCGTATTAAAATGAATGATTCTCGTTCGGGCCAAAAAAAAAAAAAAAAGCCGCGAAAAATATTATTTTGGGGGCGGGGGGTCTCCAGAAATGGGATAAAGAAATTGAATAAAAATAATAAATAATACTAATAATAATAATGATGACGATGATAATAATAATAATAATAATAATAATAATAATAATAATAATAATAATAATAATAATAATAATAATACAGTAATTATTATAATTGTAATAAAAAAAAACCTAGATAATTATCTATTATAATAAAATAAAAATATTTCTTTTTTCTTTGTTTTCTTTTTCTCCTTTCCATACATGCACGCACGCATTCTCTCTCTCTCTGTCTCTTTCTCTCTCTTTCACTCACTCTTTCTCTCTCTCTCTCTCTCTCTCTCTCTCTCTCTCTCTCTCTCTCTCTCTCTCTCTCTCTTTCACTCTCTCTTTCTCTCTTGCCCTGTTTCTACGTAAACTGAAGTAATTCCGTTTTACATATATCAACTACGTAAACGGTATTTCCAGGATGTATACGACGAACATGTGCACGAACATTAGAAGGATGTCTCGTTCTATATCCGCAATAAGGACAATTGAATCTCGGTGATTGGCCGCACTCAAACTTCAAATGATATTGTAAATTATGTTTCCTACTGAAGACACTGTTGCAATTACCGCAAGGGAATCTTTGAACGTGTTGATCGGCGGATCTTGTTACTACAGCTGTCGCAGTCGTTGTCATTGTCGTTGTATTTGGAATGACGTTGTCTCCTGTCCAATTATAATTGACGTGTCTCTGATCATACGGTAGAAGAAAGTTCGGATCTGAAAAATAAAGCATAGAAATCGTTCGCTTCAATTTTTCATATCACGTATGTTCAATATACGTGCGGATACGCATACACGCACGCGCTTACACACTTCGTTTCTTTCTTTTTTTTTATTTATTTATTTATTTATTTATATATTTATTTATTATCATTATTATTTTTGTCATATTGCTTGTCCTTAAATGAGAAATGTCACGAGAAAATTGATATGAGAGTGTTAGAAAAAGAGTATACATGCATACAAGATATACATACATACGCGCGCGTCACTCACACACATCATACACACACACATACACACGTGTAAATATATATATATGATGTACATTTAATGTAAAATTGTCATTCTCGCTATCATTTCTTTTTTCTTTTTTTTTTATTTTGAAAATTTTCGACATTAATTTTAGGTGTCTGTCTTTCGTTAACATACCTCATAATTGCATATGGAACATTTATAAATTATCGTATATCAATGTATCATCACACTGGATCTCTTCAAACTGATCGATCCAGAGAGATCCTTGATCTTCGATGAAGTTCGATGAATCTTCTTCTTCTTCTTCTTCTTCTTCTTCTTCCTCTTCCTTTCCTTCTTTATCTTCTTGAATTTTCAAGGACGGTTATTCTATTAATGATCTCCTTTGTTACAAAGTATGTGCATGTGCAAATTTATTATTATTTAAAAACTATACAAAACAAAGTGTATTCACAATCTGATTAAAATATATACCATTTGTAAAAAAATATGATTATTATAATAATAATAATAATAATAATTATAATGATGATAACTATGATGATGATGATGATAATGATGCTGATGACGATGATGATGATGATGATGATAATGATATTAATGATGACAATAATGTTATATTAATCAATGAAATATTTTTCACAATTGCAATTATTTATCACAATATATATATATATATATATATATATATATATATATATATATATATATATATATATCTTCTATAAATTCCTAAAACGGAAGTGTATCCAAATTTTATCATATAATTGTTATAAACAAAAAAATTTATTTATATTCTTAATGAATGTCCACTTTTAATAGAAAGGAAGAAAAATTTAATCTATTATTTTTCTATTTCTAAAATCGTTATATATATATATATCAAAAAACTTAATTGAGAAAAGTTGTGTCTCAATGTACTCTCTCCCTATCGTCAAAAAATAAATTATGTGTATATATATATATATACATAATATTAATTATATACATACATATATATATTTATTTATTTATACTTAAATTTTGTTTAAAAACAGAAAGTAAAAATCCAATGGAATTTTTTATCTTTAATATTTTGTTTTTAAAGTTTCACTATTATAATTAATAATTCATATTATATAAAAAAAAAAATCAAAAAATCTTTTGATATGTATCACCGTTTGTTATAAATAAAATAAATGATAACGATAAAATAATAAGTATCCGCCTATCGAAAAGTTTACTTTTTATCACTTGAAATTATTAAACGATAACAAAACATAGTAACATTTTAAATTACAGAACAATCTACTTATACAAAAAAGAAATAAATAAATAAATAAATAAATAAATAAATACAATATCAATAATTTCGCAATTATTTTAAAGGAATTTGATATTTTTATCTTTAGACTTTTCCCAATAAAGTTTTTCGATATCATTAACAATTTCGAAGATGGAATGAAAAAAAAAAAAAAATAAAAAAAAAATAAAAAAAAAATAAAAAAAAATCTCTACGCATTCGAAAAAATATTTTCATAACTTTTCTTTGTTAAACAAAAAAAAAAAAAATAAAGAAAAAGAAAAAATAAACACAAGAAAAAAATTCTGACAATATCATATTGCCCGAGAAATTGATTGGAAATATTCATTAAAAAATACAAACCGATCGATCGCTCTCGATCTATCTATCTTAGTTTAATTACACAGAGCCCAATAAATAATAACAAAATTTCTGTTCTGTTGCTTATACAAGTTAAATCTATTCACGGATATACTTGTTGATACGGATTTGGTGAACCGAAAAATAACAGCATCGATTTCACCATATCTAACTCTAATTTTCAATATTACTGACATGTACGGACACACTGCTGGAAAAATTATTATCATTAATAATAACACGTAGATATTATTCGTTAATAAAGATTTTTCTAAACGAAAATTTAATCGTCATTGCGAATATTTAGTAGTAGATTAAATTCAACAAGTAATATTTTTTTTTTTTAAATCTTATAGAGAAATATAGTTAATAATAACAATAATAATAATAATAATAATAATAATAATAATAATAATAATAATAATATATATATATAATACAATGAAAGCTCTTGAATTTTGTTATTAGTCACCTGTTGAATTAACACAATTGATCACTGTAAATATCATATTTTTAAAACCATATCTAATAGAAAGCAAATATTTTTTTCTCCGATTGATTATTGCAATCATTGGCTATAAATATATGTGCGTGTATATATATATATATATATATGTACACACACACATAAAAATAGTTGTAACTATTTTTTTTTAGACAAAAATAAAAAGTGAATTATCCAATTGGAGGTTATTATCCAATTCAACATTTACATATATCAACGGCATAAACTATATGGCCAGGATGTATTCTACGTACGTGGGCACGTACATTAGATACATGTTTAGTTCTATAAGGACAATATGGACAATTGAACCTTGGCAATTGGCCACATTCAAATTTCGAATGATAGTAGAGATTGTTCTTGTGACTGAAGACACTCGGACATTTTGGGCATGGAAACTTTCGCTTGTCCGTAGGTTGTAGACCAACAATGGCTTTATCCTTACGTTGACAAGTTTCAGGTTTATTCTTTACGACTGGTAGATAAATTCTTGGTACTTTAAATTCTGAAACAGAAAGCACAACAAGGGGTCAAGGTATAAAAAATCCTTTACACCATTTTTTTTGTAAACTCGATTTCTGAATAAGTAGCGTGGCTGAAGCACTTGTCGTATCAGAATAATCGATAAGGTTCTCCTAAAAAGAATAAAGAAAAGAAAAGGTGTAAATGAGACGAAGGAAGGAAGGAAAGAAAGAAAGAAAGGAAAAACGAAAAGAAGAAAGAAAGAAAGAAAGAAAGAAAGAAAGAAAATGGAGAAAGAGAGTAGAACAATAGGAACAACAGGATCAGTGTACTTAAATCTAAAAATAATACTTGTTAGATTCATTTTTCTTCTGATCGATTTTTCGCACTGTAAAAAAGAAAAAGAAAAAAAAAAAAAAATAAAAAAAAGAAGAAAAGACGGATAATAAATTTATCTAATTCTAATTAATTATCTCTCAGCTTAGACATTACTGTCAATAATTACGTAATAATCCGATAATATATAAACGTCTTAATTTATATAAATGACGTTCAAATGATACCTTAATATATAACAAAATGTATAACAATTTATTGCATATACCTAACAACTATTACAATCTATTCATTAATATAATAACATTATAAATATACATCTGCACGATTACGATAAATCATATATTTAAATTACAATAATTTCGAATTTCTGTTTTTTAACAGTATGTCCTTGATTTATTCACAATCTTTAATTGTTGTCATGTGATGAGATGAGGATACAATATACATATATTTTGCGAGATAAGTCGTCTTGATAAAAAATATCTATAGTATATGTATATATACATATACACATAGATACATATACAATATATACACATATAGTCACATGTTTTTTTTTATAAATACAAAAAAAAACGTAAGAAATAATATAAGTCTCTCACACACACACGCGCTCTCTCTCTCTCTCTCTCTCTCTCTCTCTCTCTCTCTCTCTCTCTCTCTCTCTCTCTCTCTTCGTGATCTTTGTTATGTTATAAGTACACTGAAGAAAAGAATAAAAAATTTAAGAGTCATAACAATTGATCGATAAAATCCAAGATTTGTCCATTTATAGGATGTTCCACATTTAAAATGAAAAAACTTTTTAGACATTGTAGTCTTACAATCTGAAAAAAAAAGAAAAGACGAAAAGAAAAATGAAATAGTATTGAAAAAGAGTGATTGACTTTTAAAAATCATCTAGTAACTTTTGGTCCATCTTATGATTGAAGAAAAAAAAAAAAAAGAAAAGAAAAAAAAACCAATACACATACAAACAAACAATAAATAAATAATGTTCAACAGTGAGCGTTCTTTTGCTAAACCTTGAAAAAAAAAAAATCATAGGAATTAAAAAAGAAATTACAAAATGACTTCTTGTATCATATAGGCTGAAAGTAAGAGGGAAAAAAAAGAGAAAAAATCCAATAAAATTATTGACAGCGATTGTTGTAATTATGCCTGCAAAATAAAAAAAAAAAAAAAATGATTATTCGTCGACAAAAGCAAATTTAAATCGTAATATAAATCATTATCGTATTGTAAAAATGTATTACACGTAAATATAATACACAATATATAATATAAGACGTAATAAAAATAAATAAATAACAATATAAAATAAAGAAGAACTTAATAGAGTAATGTCGTAATGGTATGTTTGTTTATGTTATTATTATTGAAAAATTTCATAGAAATAGGAAAATTCATTATTCTTCGTCTTTATAGAAAACGAAACGAAACGAAGCGAAACTCAATGAATTAAAATGAAACGAAATGAAATGATCCAGACGAAATGATTCAGATCTTCTTAAATATCTTCAAAGAACAGATTGTTCCTGATGACGTCGTAATTATTGTTGATTCAGATCAACCGTATAAACTTCTTTTCCAGGATGACAATTTCTTACGTGCCTGCGTGCATTGGATATATGTTTAGCTCGGTATTTACAATAGGGACAATTAAATCGCGGCATTTGACCGCATTCGAATTTCTGATGATAAGTTAAGCCACCCTTACGGCTAAAAACACTTTTGCAATTGTTACATGGATACTTTCGATGAAGAACTTTTTCCCATAAACCCGTTCTCATAATTGGTATTGTTCCCGTGGCCATTCCCATAGATAGGCCATTCGATGATTGATCCTTCAAAGGGAAGATCCTTGTAGAAGGCCGGTTAGCGAACACTTGATAAGACAATCCTGAAACACATGTGTATCCATTTTGACTATAAAACTGTATAATATCTCTTGATAACTTTGTATTAACAGAGAGAAAAAGATGATGCAGAACGAAGCTTTTTGTGTTTCTTTCTTTTCGTTTTCTCTTTTTTTTTTTTTTTTTTTTTTTTCTTATGCGAGATATCTTTAGCCGTGGACTTTTTCTTTGTTCGTTTAAAAACACGATTCTTCGGTTGAAGAAGCATATATATATATATATGTATATATATATATATATATATATGTATATGTATATCTAGGTACATATGTGCGTTTGTATGTATATAATGTGTATATATATATATGTGTTCGTGTGTGTGTGTGTGTGTGTGTGTGTGTGTGTGTGGATGTGTATTCTTCAAAGGTTGAGATTCATCGATGATGAATATCTTCCAAAGGATGACAAACAAATACAATTGATCTATATCACGAATCTCAATGAAACGACACTTTTTATTAAACATTAAAGAGGGACACATATATTGACACCTATAAAATATAGCTTTAAACAACTTGTCCAAATTGTCAAGTCATAATTTTATAAATAAATAAATAAATAATAAAAGTAAGGAAGAAAGAAAAGAAGAAAAAAAGAAAGAATGTAAGAAAGAAAAAAAAAAAAAAATGAATGAAAGAAACAAGTATCAAGTTTAATTATGTTGACAAATATAATATATATATATAAGCGATATATATATATATATATATATATATATATACATACATACATATATATACATATATATATATATATATATATATATATATATATATAGTGATTTTATTGAATTAATTGAAAGATTCGAAAAATGTGCCCTCAACCTTAGTATCTAAGTCCGATTTCACTATGCAATCGTACTTTAGATTAGTTGATACGTCGATAACATAAATTTTACGACCGAAATGTTTTCTAGGTACATGTGCACGTATATTAGAAGATTTCTTCGAACAGTATTGACAATAAGGACAACCAAATCTCGGTAGTTGACCGCATTCGTACTTGACGTGAGTACCGAGATTATTCTTCCTGTTGAATGTACTACCACATCTTGGACATGTGAATCTCTTTTTGCATTTGGTAGAAGAGGTTTGATGTTTCATTGGCATCATCCTGAAGTCATCCAATTGTATGATATCTGTAAAAGAATGTTTATCGACTAATCAGTCATCGACATTCAAAAATAAAAATCGATCTATTCAAGGAATATTGTAGGATTATTGTAGGAATCAATGACAAAAAGGATATCATGGTTGAAAATCTCATGGTATTACATTAGATTCACATAGATATAATTTTTCTTTCTTTTCTTTTTTTTTCCTTTTCTTTTTTTTTTCTTTTTTTTCTTTTTTTTTTTTCTTTTTTTTTTTTATTGTTAAATCATTCATATAAGAATCTAAAACTAACACAAAGATTCTTTTCTTCTCTTTCTCTCTCTCTCTCTCTCTCTCTCTCTCTCTCTCTCTCCCTCTTTCTCTCACTCTCTCGCTCTCTCATTCTTTCTCACTCTTTCATTTTCTCTTTCTCTATCAGTCTCTCTCTATCTCTCTTTCAATATATGTATATATATACACACACATATATATATATATGTATATATGTATCTATGTATGTATATATATATATATGTGTGTGTGTATATACACACGTAACTAAATTTGTTATATTATATTCATTTTTAAATCGTTACAATAAATTATAAACTTAAAGATATAATATATGAGGATGTCGACATTAAACAGGATCTTAAGCGTATCCTAAATTTTATCATAGTTATCTGATTTTTGTTTCTAAATTTCTTGTTTCTAATTCATCGTGCGACATGTCAATTAATATTTAATTCTTATCGAAAGTTTTTACGGAGGGGGAGGGGTGTTATGAGGGGCCAATTTATATCCGGAATTTCTTCGAAATTAATAATTCTTCGTCTGAGTCACCCGTCTAAATAAATTATATTTTCTCATATTTTATAATTATAATTAACGAGATTCGCGACTTTAAATGGGCGGGAAAAAGAAATAGAAAAAGAAAAGGAAAAAAAAAAAAAACAGATACAAAAAGTTACGAAGAAAATCCCTGAATAAAAAGACCCCAAATTGACAAATAAAATCGCTGATAGGAGATAAAAGAAAACATTAGAAGAAAAAAAAGAAAGAAGATTCATAATGAAATCGTTAATATTTCCAGTCCATTAAAAGCATGCGGAATGCAATCAAGTTGATTTGACGTGTACCACATAAACGTCGTTACCGGAGTGAACGCTGCGTATGTGTGTGTAAACATTAGAGGTTTTCTTCGAACGATACTTGCAATATGGACATTTGAAGCGTGGCTGTTGACCGCATTCATATTTCATATGCTGACGAAGATTGGCCCGGCGATTGTATGCTCTGCCACATGTTGGACAAGCAAACTTTATGCTTGATTCGGTCAATAATGTTAACAATCTTCTCGTTTTGATCTTCGATTCATCCTCGATAAGATGATGATAGTCTGAAAACAGAAAAATAATACCAAATACGATCCGTCATTCATATGCGTGCATGTTTTTTTACATGATCTTCTTACAATCATATGCTTTTTTATTTTTTATTTTTTTTTAATTCTCTTACAAGCTCTTTGTTTTTTTTTTTTTATTTATTCTTTTTTCATTTTTTTATTTTTTTCTTCACTTTTTTTTTTTCCTTTTTTTCCCCCTAAATAGTATAACGATGACCTAGAAATTATATCACTATCGAAGTTTTTGCAGGAAATGTATTATAAAAAAAAAAAAAAATAAATACAAACAGCTTGGAAAATATATAAACGGAAATGAATATAATAAATAATTAATATATATACATAATTCTTACATACATACATATATATATATATATATATATATATATATATATATATATATATATATATAATTCTTACATATATAACGTACAAAATAACTATGATTAATGTGGTGATTATTTTTTCTCTTTTCTCACTCTTTCTCTCTCTCTCTCTCTCTCTCTCTCTCTCTCTCTCTCTCTCTCTCACTCTCTCTCCTTTCTTCAATCATGATTATGATTTTTTTACGCATAAGTATTTTTCTTGCTCGTCTACGTCTCGTTATTAATCATAATAGCATATTTAACTCGTTCAACATTTTTTAATAAACACATCGTCAAATAATCCATCGAGTTTTTTTTTATAATTTGATATAATAAGTCTACACAAATAAAAAAAGAAAATTTGTGAATTCGAATCGAATTGAAACGTTTCAATTATTTTCGATCTACAGGAATTACATATATATATATATATATATATATATATATATATATATATTATATATATATAATATATAATATATATGATATATATATTATATATAATATATTATATATATTATATATAATAATATATATTATATATAATATATATATATATATATATATAACAATAACTTTACTAACCGCACGACTGTCAGTAACATACAAACGCACATACATGGAAGAAGAAAAAGATCAAAATCTGCATAATTTTGTACAAGAAATTGAAACGAAATTGAAGAATGTCATCCGCATAGAAAGTATAACATTTTACAATAATGATTGCCTAATAAAATTATCTATAACCTTATCTAAGAAATTAATAATATAAATCTCCGATAAATTTTTGGAGATTAGTGAAATAGAAATATTAGAGGAATTTATATTTTACAGGGAGTATAACTAAAGCAATAATATATATACATACATATATATATATATATATATATATATATATATCTGTCATGAATTAAAGAGATCATTAGATAAGTGATTAGATGAAAAATACTTGTGGTAGTTTTATAAATTATATAATATGTCGACCGGTAGACGGATTATATGGGAAATTGGTGGATAAACGTGTGTCCTGCACATAAACCACAGAACCCTTGTGTTTCCTTCTAATGTGTTGTTGAACATTAGATGTCTTCTTTGATATCATATCGCAATAGGGACACTTGAATCTTGGTGGTTGGCCGCATTCATATCTCAAATGTGTCATCAGGCTTCCTCTCTTGTTATAGACACTGGTACAATTCATGCAAGGATATCTGACGATACTTCTATAGTATCTGTTCAAGTAACGTAGTCGTTGACTGGCCGATCTGATGCTCGCGAAAATACCTGAAAAAAGGAAAAGTTATGGGTCAGTCGTAGAAGTTCCAAAAAAAAGGAAGAAAAAAAAAAAGGATGAAAAAAAAACGAATGAAATAGAGCGGGGCCAAAACGAACGAGAGTGAGAAAGAGAAAGAGAAACAGATAGAGAGAAAGAGAAAGAGTGAAAGAGAGAGAAATAGAGCGAGAGAGAAAGAAAAAAAGAAAAAAAGTAAAACGAAAAAAAAAAAAAATAAACAAAACCGTATAAATCAATTTCATTGTTCTACCCACTTTGATCTGGTTTTCGATATTCGATCGATCTTATCAAGTATCTAAAGTATTTTGGTAACTCTTTATTTGGGTGGTATCTTATATATAATATAGGTATATTATCAATTACAATAATATTAATTATTATTTCTCTCATCAATATTATATAGGAAAGTTTGATATCGATTTCGGTGCTTTTCAATCTTTATGATGCCTCGATCCCGTCATTTATTTTCATCGAAAACAAATTTCTTTGTGTAAAATCTTTAAGGAAGCAAGTCGGATTTTTAAGATAACTTTTTCTTAACAAATACATTACATCTAATAAATTAATTTTCTTAAAATATTAATTACAGGATTACTTATATTTTATTTCCAATAATAAAAAAAGAAAAAAAAAAAAAAAAAAAAAAAGAAAGAAAAATGGAAAATAAATAAATAAATATCTCTTGATCCACGATAAAATTGTTTCAAGGATCCTTGTAATAAGATCGTGATTTTTTCTTAGATTGAGAAACACCGAGAATCGATATCTCGTGGTCGATTCGATATGTTCTTTGTTTCGATGTTATCATCGTACGTAAATCAAAGTAACGATTATACAACGTATTACTTTGATCGATATTCTCGATGATAACAACGATTTCAATCCCAACAACAACAATAACAACAACGATAATAATAATGATAATGATAATAATAATGATAATGATAATAATAATAATAATAATAATAATAATAATAATAAGAATAATAATAATGGTAATGACAATGATAATGATAATGATAATGATAATGATAATGATAATGATAATGATAATGATAATGATAATGATAATGATTCTAATTCGATAAGCGAGTTCTAGATAATTTTTTGTAATGATCGATTATATGTAACTTCTTGTCCTTGTGCACACGACGAACATGAACGTACATGTTAGATGAGAACTTTGCTTTCTTCGTACAATATGGACACTGGTAACGTGGTTCCTTACCACATTGAAATTGGCAATGTGTTTTCATGTCTGAGAGTCTGCTATAACCATTGTTGCATTTAGGACAATAAAACTTCTTTCTGATGTTCGCATTAATCGCCATCGTCGTCGGTGTCGCCGTCATAGTCGTCGTCATAGTCGTCGTCATCGTCGTCGTCGTTATCGTCGTCGTCGTCGTCGTCACATTGTTCGGCCAATTATTAATTATATTATTTCCCTCTTCCATTTCTCTTCCAGGCTCAACGAAGACAAAATGAGAATCCCTTTTCTTCCTTAGATTTCTTTCAAATATATTTCTTTCTACCGATTGATGATAATTCTTCGTTTGTATTATAGCGACTGGATGTAAGAATGACGTATCCGATACCTGCCGGTTCAGTGAATCTAGAAACACAATCGGAAAACAGTGTGAGCTATAAAAATGCCTAAAACTAAAAAATATATATGTGTCTGTGATAATATATATATATATATATATCACGATCAAAACAGAATAGAAATAACACTGAATAGATGAAACAAATGTTATTTCTCTTTTTCCTTTTTTCATTTTCTTTTTCTTTTTTCTTTTTTCTTTTCCCCATCGCAAAAAAATAATTCGTGTTTACTCTCTTTAATTTTGTTCTCTTTGTCGTTGATTGCTCCTTTCATATTTTTATCATATCAATATTGTCGATCCTTCGAGAAAAAAATCTTATCCGGGCACACACACACACACACACACACACACTCACACGCACGCACACACGCACGCACCCACATACATATACACGAACGTACACGCTTGTACGCAGAATATTAGGCTAAATAATAAAATATAAAAAATATAGAATCGATCAATTAAATTCATATCCGTGAAAGAGATGCCGTCAATGTGACATTATTCAAGTTAGCCCTGTAATTAAACCTGTTTAAAAAAAAAAAAAAATCATTATTATATACCGAACGGGGAAAGAATCGAATTATAAAAGAAATAATTAAAAATGAAAAAAAAAAAAAAAAAGAAAGATAAAAAACAGAAGGAAAGTCTGTTATTATAAGACGATTATTCGAGAAGAAAATTCGTTTTTTCTTTTTTTTTTTTTTCTTTTTTTCTTTTTTTATTGGAAATACAATGAGAGATTTACGCTAATTACAGGCAGCAAAGCCTGACGTCGATATGATTTTGTGTAAATAGAATGATACATACGATTATAATAAGTGAAATGATAGTTTCAGTGTGAAGAAGGGAGAGGATTATGATTATGATTATGATTATGGTTATAGAGAGGGGAAAATTAATATAACGATGAGAGATGAAAATACAGATCTTTACGAATCGTTCACACGTATCGATTTCTCGTTTTTCTTTTTTTTTTTTTTTTTTTCTTCTTTTCTTCTTCTCTTTTTTTTCTTTTGTTTTTCCTGATCAATATCGATATATATAATTTTGTCGAGAAATAATTTTGTTCGACTCAAGAGATTCTCAATCATTGCACTTGCCGACCCATCGAGACATTTTCTTTTTTTCTTGTTTTTTTCTTTTTTTTTTCTTTTTCTTTTTACACATCCTGCGTGCGTATTTCAATCGTCAAAAAGAAAAGAATTTATCCGGTAAATTCATCGATTACATACTCGAGAGAGATAGTGTCGTATGTAGTGTAATTTATTATTGTAATAGTATAATATAAGTGAAAATTGAATGGTAAGAAAATGTCAGAAAAAATAAACACTGACCAAGAGATTGGTCATGACGTTGAAATTCGATATAAAAATTCGACGTCTGTGTATAAAAAAAGAAAAAGAAAAAAAAAAAAAAAAAAGAAACAAAAAAGAACGAAACAAAGAAAGAAAGAAAAAAATCGAATGTGGTCGCATAAACGAGAGCTATTAAATCAAGACGGGTAATTATCATTTGCACGTTTCTACGAGTGTGTGTGTGTGTGTGTGTGTTTTGTGTGTGTATGTGCGTGAACTTTATTTTATTGCTCTTTCCATTTAATTGCCCTTTCTTGAATTGTTGGGATCACGTCCACAGCCAATCTTGAGGTGTCTTTTCAAATTACCACGTTTAGCATAACTCGTTACACAATATGGACATCTGAAAGCTAACGTTGGCACTATTACTTCGACATTTTCGAGAAGTTCTCCATCTCCACCACCACCACCACCACCTCCTCCTCCTCCTCCTGCAACACCTCCTCCTACTCCTGGCCCACCGACACAATTTCCTCCTCCACCTCCTCCCCCACCTTCACCTCCAACTCCTTGAGTAAAAAAACAAAAGATTTCGTGCTGTTTAAATAAATCTTCATTGGTGATCGACATATTGCAATTTCCGCATTTAAAGGATCCAACATTTTTTGGTTGTTTATGGGTTGATACAGTATCTGGAACTAATCAAAAAACAGAGGTCTATTTCAAATTTATATATATATATATATATATATATATATATATATATATGTATATATATATATATAATATCGAGAAAAATTTGTGAGTGAAAAAAATTGTACATGCTCATTCCAATAAATAATCATTATTATTATTATTTTTTTTTTATCTATTTATTATTAATCTACTAATTAGTAACATTCAAAGATAAGAAAAGTGATCGAAGGAAAGGGAAGAAAAAAAAATAATAATAGAAAAAAAAATAATAAAAAAATAAAAACTGGATCATTCCTATAGCAAAAAGTAGGCACAGAGGGAACAAAAAAAATAAAAATAAAGGATTTACCACTCGTCGTTTTATTTTCATCAATCTTCTTCATCGACCTTGTAATTCTTGGTTTTGATAACCAATCCTTATCATCTGCAACATAACAAAAGTGATTAGCTTATTTTCTGTTGAATTATCCCTCCTTTTGTTCGTTCAATTTGTTTCAAACAATTAATAATAATATATTATTTATATATAAGTAAACATTTCAATATTATTATACATAGATTTGTAAAAGAAAATGTAAATGTACAAATTAATAAATAAACTTTTGTAATATTACTAATGTTAATGAATAAAGAAAGGAAGATCGTGTATACATAACTACATATATATATAATAATAACATATATATATATATATATAATATATTATATATAATAATATATACGTGTTATGAATAATATATAACAAATTAATACGATAATATTTAAAATGACAATAAAAAATGATAATGTTGCATTATCGATATTGAATCAATCAATTAGGATTGTTAATAAGAATTTTAAGATCTGTTATTAATATAAATTTGTTAAAAAAATTTTTCTTATTTAATTATTCTCATGTTGATTGTCTTTTTCTATTTGTAAAAATAATTCATACCTTCAATATTGCAAAATCAAATAAGGAAAATCTCTCTCTCTCTCTCTCTCTCTCTCTCTCTCTCTCTCCCTCTCTCGTGTTCTATATTTTTTAATTATTAAATAAAATATAATATTTTATCAATGTGATAAAAGTCAATATGATAAAAAAATAAATAAAACGTATGTTTTATTATAGAATTACAAAAAAGATATCTCGCAATGCGAGAGAGAGAGAGAGAGAGAGAGAGAGAGAGAGAGAGAGAGAGAGAAAAAAAGAATGAGAGAGAGAGAAAAAGAATGAGAGAGAGAAAGAGAAAATATATTTTTTCCCATTATTAAAAGTAATGAAGAAAAACATATATTATATATATATATATATATATATATATATATATATATATATATCCACACACATATATATCGGTTTAATCTGAAAAATTTGTGAGAATTAGAAAGAAATGTAATTGTCATGAGTATTGATCTTTCCACGTCATACTATTCAAAATCTAAACGATCGATAGTCCTTCGTTCGACCAATAATACATTGTTTACATAGAATACAAACAATGTACCCAAGACTCTTCTGGATCTCGTACTATTATACCGTGAACGTCGCTCGAAGAAGGATCAGTCTCTAAAGGTCTGTGACTTTAAAATCTTTTATCGTAATATAGCTCTTACAAATTAATAGAAAAATCATTATCAATTACGATTATGTATAATCGATCGATCCTTGTACATATAAGGATCACATTAAAAATTCATATATCTAGATTAATTTTTATATCATTTAATGTTTTATTTTAATTAGTTAATCCATGAATTTCCTTCAAGTTGATTTAATAATAAAATTTTATGCGTAGTAATAAGTTCCGTAAAACAGAAGGAAAAATTGATGAAAGAATTAATATTAAACAAAGTGAAAGCGACGTGTGTGTGTGTGTGTGTGTGTGTGTGTTTGTGTGTTTGTGTGTGTGTGTGTGTGTGTAAAAAACAATATGTATTTTATATTAAATAGAACGAAATTAAGTAACCGATACAAAATCGACATAATATGTGGTTCTGAAAAAGTAAACAAATCGATATAGACTAAAAATTATATGTATATATATATATATATATATATATATATAATTTTTTTTAAATCGATTATAGGTAGAAATGATTTAACAGAAATGATTTAGTTAACATTTGGAAGTTTTTTTTTTCTTTTTTTTCTCTTTCTCT
>NC_140822.1:1220000-1222500 GCF_050613455.1 Vespa mandarinia | reverse complement strand
AGGAGAACTTTTGCACGATACGTATATACATATACATATATACATATATACATATAATATATGATGTAACAAGGATAATATTCTGAAGTGATATTGATTTTTTCTTAATGATATTGATTTCGAAGGAAAAAGAAAAAAAAAAGAAAAACGAAAAGAAGGAGAAGAAGAAGAAAAAAGATATCTATTATTTCAAGTTTAAGTTCAAAGAATAATTCCAGATCTAATTGCTAGCCTCGAGATCGATAACAAATATCTTCAGTCCATAATGTCTGTGTTTGATGTGTGAATACATGTTCGAACGTTGCTTCGTCCTGTAACGACAATAAGGACACTGGAATCTAGGACTCTTACCACATTCGTATTTAAAATGACGCCAAAGTGCATTCCTTTGTTTATATGTCTTCCCACAAGTGTTACAAATATGACCCTGTTGTTGTTGCTGCTGTTGCTGAGAAATTCGATGCTGTTGATGTTGTTGTTGTTGTTGTTGTTGTTGTTGTTGTTGTTGTTGTTGTTGCTGTCGCTGTTGTGGATCTTGTTGATTCATCGTTGAATACCGGTCAATCATAATTGGATCCTGTGGCGTTGTGTATTCGTTCCAACATACTGCAACATCACATCGAAAGGATAACAATGGATAATCTTGTGAGAGTATCAGCCTTGAAATATTTTCCCAACGATAGTGTTGACGATTTTAGTCGAAATTCAATTTCGTACTCGTACATGCATCGTCACTCTTTCCTCTTTCCATCCATCGTCAATTTGATCTTATTAAAAGTCATTAGATTTTAATTTTATTTTTCTTTTTTTCGAATTGAACAAATGATTAAAAAAGAAAAGAAAGAAAAAGAAAGAGAAAGAAAGAAAAAAAGGAAAATATTTATATAATTAAGATTAATTCAACAACTTATCACATTTTCCAAAATAAAAGTCAATCGCACTATACACCTAAAGATCATATACATATATATATATACACACAATATATATATATATATATATATATATATATATATATATACATATATATATATATATACGCAGGATTAAGGTTGCCTTTGTGATCATATCAGGATTGAATCCATCTCATGGTTGGTGATGATGATAAATTGAGTTGCATCAGGGATCCTCTCGTTGCACTCCTGAAGTATGATACCTCAAACCTTTTAGGACAATTTGTATATATATATACATATATATATATATTAAATAAACAAAAAAATGATTAATACATTCTTCGTGGACAATTTATTAATAATACAAAATTGTATGTATGTATGTACGTATGTATATATACATATATATATATATATATGTATGTGTGTGTATATATATATACATATATAGATAAAAAGTTATATATTTTTCTTTCAACAATGTCGTACAATCGAAATGATATAACATTTAAAGAACCATCGTGATATTATTTCAGTCAATTTTGGTAATAATATTAATGGATAATTATTATTATCACTGTTATTATTAATATTATTATTACTAATATTATTATTATCATTATGGTGATATCGTCAAAGGATGGATGTTAAATTTGGATAAGTGTGTATCCTAACAACATGATCTGCTAATGTATCAGGCCTGCTGTAAATTCTTCCGCAATGAGGACAAACACACTTCAGTTTAGTCGGGCCACAACCGTACCTGATGTGCCTACTCAACGAAGATTGATTCTTGTACCTCTTTCCACACTTTGTACACTGGTAATCTCCAATTCCACTCACGTTATATGATAATTCTGAAACGAAAAACAAACATAAATGGCGTCGATTATTACCTGATCAAATAACGAGACACCATGATTAATCATTCTTTCATTTTCTCGCTGTTTATGACTTGGAAAATGAAAAAAGACAAAAAAAAAAAAGAAGAAAAAAAGAGAAAGAAAAAAAAAGAAAAGAAAAAGGAACAAAAAAAAGAAAAGAAACATTTATTTATATACATCAACAAGAGATGGAGAATATTATAATACTTTTAATTATCGAAAAATATGATTCAAGTAGAAAAATATATGGAGTTGATTTACCTGATTAAACTAATTTCAGTTAATTAAATAATAATTAAGTTCATTTATGCTTGTTAATATCGATCTTCTAATTAAAACTAATTAAAATCTATGTATTTATATATTTGTGTATATATACTTTTATATATATATATATATATATATATATATATATATAAAAGGAAAATTTAAATTATTAATCTCTAATTAATTAAATTAATTAGAAAAGGGACTCGGCATCGTTTAATCTTATCTCAGAGTGAATTATTAATCCTAATCTGAAATATGTTAAAAAAGAAAATAGTGAATTAAATGAAAAATCACATTTTATTACAATAAAATTCTTCCTTTTTTTCTTTTTCCTTTCTTTTTTTTTTTTTTTTATTTTTCTTTTTCTTTTTATTTTTTTTATTTTTTTTTTTTTATTTGAACGACATAAAAATATACAAAGTCACATAAACAAACAACTTGTATACAAAG
>NC_140822.1:1205000-1212500 GCF_050613455.1 Vespa mandarinia | reverse complement strand
TAATATTCGTAATGATTTCCTTTAATAGCAAAAATGAATAAGCATTATGTCGTGCCTTAGAATATTAGATTTCGATGATGATTTCTAAATCGATTTAGATGCTAATTTTGATAATGTTAGAATAATACGAGTAAATCAAGTTCAATGACGTTTTTTTAATAATATATATATATATATATATGTATATAGTGTATCATTACATATTATATATCATTTTTATTATTATTATTATTATTATTATTATTATTATTATTATGATTATTATTATTATTATTATTATTATTATTATTATTATTATTATTATTATTATTATTATTATTATTATTATTATTATAATCATAAAAACCCTAACATTTTCTAATTGATTTGGATTTATAAAAAGAGTACGAAAAAAACAGTGAGAAAAAAGAGAGTGAGAGATAAATAGAAATAGATAGAGAGAGAGAAAAAGAAAGAGAGAGAGAGAGAGAGAAAATTAATTTATTTTCATTGAAGCAATAACAAAAAAGAAATAATTAAAAAAAGAAGAAACAAAGTAAGAGAAAGAGAAAGACATACAAAAATATACACATATCATCAAAAAGATAGGTACTGATAAATAAATAATTAAAAATTAAATAAACGTAAGAATAAGAAGTATATATATATATATGTATATATATATATATATTTATTTATTTATTTATTTATTTATTTATTTACTTATTTATTTTCATGGAAAGGATACTAATAAATAAATAATTAAAAATAAAAAAAATGTACGAGAAATGTAGACAGATGTACACCATTTTCATAATTGTAAGATTTATTTATTTATTTATTTATTTATTATATTTCATTGAGAGGGTATTAATGAATAAGTAATTTAAAAAAAGAAAAATAGATATATAGATACGCAGATAATCAGCAATATATAATATATACAATTTATTAAGATCCTAAGAGAGCATCCAACGTAATCTATCTCGAGAATAAAAAAAAAAAAAAAAAGAAAAAAGAAAGAAAAAAGAAAGAAGAAAAAGAAAAGTAGGAAAAGAAACGAAATAATAATAAAGAAATAAAAAAGAAAAAAGAAGAAGATAATAAAAAAGAAACAAACAAACAAAAAGAGATAAAAGTCAAAAAAAAACATATAATAAAATTTTTCTCAAATCTCTTTTTTCCAATTCAACGAAGGGCATTGCCTCCTTAAGAAAACCTTTGCATCGCTTAAGTACATCAATGACGTTGCAGTTCGGGGTTGAGAGGGAGGGGATCATTCGCTTCTTGTTGTCGCAAACCGGAGAACGATCTTTCAAGCGCATTTTGAGTATTCATCCTGCGTAGTCAAAGTCACCAGGGGGGTACGAAGTTCCCAAAAGTTCCCATGGGAGATGTTGATCGTTGTCACCATTGTTGAAAACTAATCTCTCAAACAGGTAATGCAAATCTAAACCAGTTCTTGACAACTGAGATAATATATTATCTTCTTCTTTCGCCATGTAGGGGGGTGGGGGGCAAGAGATATACGACGATTTATCATTTTTATTATCCCATTCATCTGGGATCGTAAACTTCATATAGTTACCCCTGTTGAGAATTATACAAGAACAAGGACAACGACAACGACGGGAATAACGACAACCGACGAAGACGACGACGATGATGACAATGACGACGACGACGATGAAGAAAAGAACGATGACGATGATTCCCAGTAGTCTGAGATCAATTATTATTCTGCCGGGTGTACATTATGCTGCAAGATGGTCGACGATGACAAAGGCAGCCCCTTTCCTTCCTCCCCAGTCGTTTGGGGTTCTTACCAAAAGAATATGACGTTTGAAACCATCATATTGGGGCCAACCCATTCAACACAACGAATGTCCCATTGTCACATATAAATAACCATATATGTATACATAAATGTATAGATTTATATATATATATATATATATATATATATATATATTTTATCATAATCATATTTCATATTATAAATATCCAATGGAATTTTAATTAATCAAATTCTCACCAATTCTCTTTTATATTTTTCCAAAAAATTTAATTGTATATGTATATATATATATATATATATATATATATATATACTATTTTAAATTTTAATCAGAAATCAATTTTTTATCAAAGGAAAATTCCTCTCAAGGCATTTTCGAAGAGAATTGTAAAATATTTTGTCAGGTATTCTTTTTTTCCCTTTCTCTATCTTTGCAATTTTTTTTTTCTATCGCCTGAGACGAAATTTATGGCCATTATATTATATTTAGTATTAACCCTTAACGGTCCACATAAATTTTCTGTTTTTAACATATATTGATAATAATAAAAGAAAAAGAAACAGTGTTTATAATAATATAATGATTAGAGAAAAGAAAAATAATAATTTTCGTAGACTTATATATTTTTATTAACGTATTATAATTAATTCTTGTGACATATCGGTGATATAGTATTTTTGAAAATAACGTGCCTATATGTGACTCTGTGAATCATTTATGCATGAATGAATCATATAAATTGAAGTTAATATACAAGATCACTCGAAAATCTATGTTCTTTTTAATATTTAACGTTTTGTCAATATATTAAAACTATCATGCAAAAGTTATGACCCCATTTATGGGACCTTTGATCTTCCACAAAAAAAAAAAAAAAAAAAAAAAAAAAAAAAGAAATGATTACCATTACATAATAGACATAATCTTTCGACCGTTAAAGGTTAATATTATTCTTTATCGAATTTTTACACATGACTAATAATCAGACACTAATTAGAAATTAATTCCAAAGAATTTTTAATGAGATAGGCAATATATTTTATGATTATGATAATATACTATGATATATATATATATATATATATATATATGTATATGTATATATATATATTTCTTTCGATAAACAAGAATTAACGTTCTTCACAGGTTTTAATAAAGAATCGTAGCAAGAAGTTTTCTTTCAATTTATTTGTTTTCCATTTTTTTTTTCCTTTTTTTTTTATAAACAAATAGCATTAGAAAACTATAAATGAATAAATGAGGAAATAAATAGATAAACGAGTAAATGAATGAATCGAAAAATTTTTTAATCAAGAGAAATCTTTATTCTTGACCTGCGAAAAACGCGACAGAAACAAATAATTAAAAGAAAGAAAGAAAGAAAGAAAGAAAGATAGAAAGAAAAATAGTAACGAGAAATAAACAGAAACGAAGCTAATAACAATAATAACAATAATAATAATAACAATAACAATAGTAATAATAATAATAATAATAATAATAACAATAACAATAATAACAATAATAATAATAATAATAATAATAATAATAATAATATCAATATCAATATCAATAATTACGACTATCAAGTTGCAAAGAAATCGGGAGGGATACAAAAAGGAATTAAAGGATAAAGTGAGATCATGATAAAAGAGAGAGAGAAAGAGAGAGAGATAGAAGAAGAGAAAGAGAGAAAGTGAAAGAGAAAAAGAGAAAGAGAGAAAAGAAGAGAAAGAGAAAAAGACAAGATGCCACGATATTTTTGTTTTCCATTTTTTTTTCCTTTTTTTTTCCATGTAAAATAATCTTTATTTATTCCTCTCTGAATATGTCCAGCTCCATCGATTTCGACAGCAGTTTATTATCTCCAAGGAGGGTCTCGTGCTTCCATCGTGTTTAATATTTATACATATATATAATATATATAAATATTAAAAAATCCGTGTGTATATATACGTGTTGCAGCATGATGAATTAATTTTATTCTATTTATGAGTGTACGTTTTTTATATATTATATCGAGAACGATATCGAAGAGACGCAACGAACAATTCAATTATACTATTTCGAAATGATAAAACTTGAGAATATTGTGTATCACTTTGTCGAGACACATTTGCACTCTGTTTGATTGAAATTGGATTTGTTGCAACAAAAAAAAAATAAATAAATAAATAAATAAATAGACGAAAGAATTTCTGTAAATTTATATTCTTTTAACTTTACTATGTTTTATTTCCTTTTCTTTTAATTCAAGTTAACAGTTTGTATTAAGCGTTTAAAAAATCTACGTTTTTTCTTTTTTAAATTGATTTCTTTTTAAATTCAATTTTTTCGATTTGTTATTTATTTTTTTCTTATATTGCTTTTCTTTTTCTTTTTCTTTTTCTTTTTTTTTTTTTGCAACATCGTACAAACTCGACAAAGATCACCAATGACCGACTTTTCTAAATTAAATTAACCTAATTAAGATCGAACGAGTGCGATTAAAAGTATAATAAATCCTAAAACAACGAACATGATATCCATTTTAAAATCGTCAGTTCCTTGTCGCATTTTATTCGCTGATGACGTCAGAGGAAACTATACCTTCTGTTAATTATATAGATCGCATAGATCGCACAAATGTTATATCCAATTATGTACAGCACGTACAAATTGAAAACAAAATTGACTACGAATAATTTTTACGATCCTTTTAAAACGTGTTATTGCTTGAGAAGAAATTATAAAATAATAGATAAATAAATAAATAAAAGGTTGATTTTTAATTTCACTTTCGTATAAAATCGAAATTGAATTTATAATCGGTCTAAAAAATAAAGGTTTAGCGATGATTATCAATTAATGAATGAATAAAAATAATTAGCTGACTGAGTGATTTATTTATTGATTGATTGATTGATTGATTGATTGATTGATTGATTGATCATTCATTGAGAAAATACATATACGTATTTTTGTTTAAATATAAAAGAAAAAAAAAAGAGAAAATAAAGTACATAAATATAGTATATATATTTCTTTTTTTTTCTTTGTTAAGACGTCATTCAATAAACAACCTCTTTATTTGTAACAATGTAATTATTATTATTTTTGTTGTTTCAATTATCGTGAAGATCACGTGAGCGTGTCCATCATTATAATTTATACCGCTATATTTCCTTTTTGTGTTAATTCTTTTTACAAAGAAAATTTGTTCCATTAATTGTCACGCCGATTATATTGTATATATATCATCTCTTTTAAAGAATTTTCGTATATCGCCATTATTACAATTTTGAATATATAATTTTAACAATTTTTCGAACGTATCCATCAGTTTGACAATTTTTTTTCAAATATAATAATTATGACAATTTTTTATTTTTTTTTCATTTATATCGTTTGATAGTAAACTTTTGAAATTTATTTTTTTCCTTTTTAAAAATATATAAAGCAAAATTTTTTTTAAATTTTTTAACGCGTACAAAAAAATTATTATCCGATTATCATAAAATAAGACGCTAATTGTTAAATCAAATTCGTATTTGTTATTTATATTTGTCGAGGCGAGACGCTTGTTGATAAATAATTTTTTTCTTCTTCCTTTTATAAATTCTACGAATCGAAAATGAAAAATTATTTTCTATCAAACGCTGAGAAAGAGAAGTTCTTATCGCAAAAAAAAAACGAAAATTTCGAGACTCTGACATATAAGGTATTAATAATAATAACAATAACAATAACAATAATAATAATAACAATAACAATAACAAAAATAACAATAACAATAATAATGCTAATAATAAAATAATAAAAAATATCGAGTATCAAGCTGTCCATTAATAATACTTTTTGTCTCAAGACAAAGAAATTTTCTAAAAAAAAAAAAAAAAAAAAAGAAAAAAAAAATACATAATAAACAATATTCAAAATCCTGAGAATCATCAAAGCTGTCCAATAATTTCTTTCTTTTCTTTTCATATTTTTTCTATTGCGTTTTCTAATTTAACGAAATAAATTTTCTAAACGTCATATCTAATTCCAGACGATTCCAAATGCTCGATACGATCGTTTCGGCCGTCAGAAATCAACGCGCAAGAAAAGCAACGCGATCCTGCTCTATTCTGTTGAATAAAACCTAACCATTCAAAAAAAAAAAAAAAAAAAAAAAAAGAAAATGAAAGAAGTAGAAGATAGGGAGAAAAAATAGAACCACCCCGTGAAAAAATTAAGGAATGAAGGGAAGAAGAAATCAAAGATCAAGGTCACAGTTTTTTCCTCATAACAGAGACAGGATCTTCTCGAGTTTACGCGCCGATAACGAAAACTTCGAGAGTTGGCTCTTCCGATGATCGTAAAGTTTCTACCGGAAAATCGAAACTCATTTTTCATTTTGTCCATTTCATTTCTGCTTTCTTTTTTTCTTTAAGTAAAAAGAAAAAAAAAAGAGAGACTAAAAAAAAATGGAAAATTTAAGACGTCCGACTTTTCCATTGGAATTTACGATCATCACGCGCGCGAATCCTGACACGATCGATCGATCACATCTAAATCGTCTTTTGATTCTACGTATTTTACTATAATAATTAGTATTACTGCAAGGGGAAAATAATAATAATAATAGTAATAATAATTTCACGTGTAAACGAAAGAAACCTGGACAGGCTTGAATCTTCGAAACACTAACGTTCAACTTCAAGCAACTTTTTATGGCAATACTTAAAAAGAAAAAGAAAAAAAAAAGAAAAAAAAACAGAAGAATTATTTCGCGAATACAAACAAAAGAAGAAAAAGTGGACAAGCTTGAAACATCGAAAGACAATTTTTTTCTCTCTCTCTCTCTCTCTCTCTCTCTAACCTGCCACCCGATTACGCATAAAAAAAAGAATTATTTTACAGAAAAAGGAACGTCACGAATTTCCATACAAAAAAGAAAACAAAAAAAAATATATATATATACATGTATATAAAGAAAAAGAAAAATCTATTTAAAAATAAAAAAAATTAAAAGAAACAAAAAAAACAAAAAAAAAACAAAAAGTAGAGAAAAAGAAAGTCACGAGTCGACGGAATCTATTAAAAATTATTGATATAAGTGCGTGGGTTTTTTTTTCTTTCCTTTTTTTTTCGATAGAAATCGAAACTCTGCAGAGAAGGAGAAGGACGAACCCCATGGACCACACCATCACACCTCTCCTCTCCCCTCTCTACTCCTCATCCTCTTTTTCCAATGGCAATGTTGGGTTAACTCAGGTAGCCTTTCTCCCTCCTCCTCGTGTGACGTCATGAAGAATCCACATTATCATATAATCATCATCATTATCATATCATCATCATCATCATCATCATCATCATGATCATCAATCCTCCTGTTGAATTGCAGCGATAGAGTTGCTTCTCCGAATTACAGATGTATCTCTTCAGTAGTGAATACCCGATGACAATTTTACGATACATATACATATACATATACATAATATACACATATATATATATATAAACATATATTGTATGTATGTATGTATGGATGTATGTATGTATGTACGTACGTATGACAAAAGGACTTTGCGACAACGTGGCGGCCATCAAACACATTCACACACCCGCGCAAACGCACGTATTCTCTCACATACACACCTCATACGATTTCCTAATCCTAAACTTAATCCTTTTTAATATTCGTCTTAAATCGTTCTCTTAAATGTTTCTTTTTTTTTTTTTTTTTTTTTTTTTTTTA
>NC_140822.1:1172500-1200000 GCF_050613455.1 Vespa mandarinia | reverse complement strand
AACAGTGACGAAAGAAAAAAATACCGTAAATTTTTTTCTTTTTTCTTTTTTTTTTTTTCTTTATCTTTTTTAGGCAGAAAACAGTTTTGTCAAAAAATGCAGACAAAACTGATTACGAAAATTGCCTAATAAATTATTATGCGAGCTAAATGAATAAAAAAAAGATTTTGTATAGTTCAACGTCAAAAATAAAAAAAAAATTATATATATATATATATATATATATATATATATAAATAAATCATTTTTCGCACAGGCACACGTACGAGCACGCACCGGACATTCAGAAATGTTCTCATATATTCTAACTTCCTCTCACCCTTTCACTCACTCTTTTACACATTAACATACACGCACAGGCGCACACACATTCGCACGAGAGTTATAACTCGAGATGGCAAATGAAAATGAAAATAATATTCAAAGGCGAGATGATAAAATCGTTCATTCTTACCAAACAAAAACGAAATTTATCGAGGCTCGACTTTAAAATCGAATTTTCACGAGCTATCCCGAGTCAATGGGAGAAAGAAAAAAAAAATAATAAAAAAAAATAAAAAAAACAGAAAAGAAGCAAGACAACAACAATAACAATAACAACAAAACGGAATGTCTCGAAGTTATGTGTTACCGATATATATATAAACGATTGCATTCAACTAAAAAGAAGACAGAAAAAAAAAGGATTAAAAAAAGAAAAATTAGAAAGAAACATGAAGAAAAAAAAAGAAAAAAAAAAAAAAAGAAAAAAGAAAAAAGTAAAAAAGAAGTCTTGATAGAAATATTCGCAATATATTTAAACCTAATTATTTCTGTCTTTTAAACCAATTAATATCTCTAGTTACCTTTCGTCTTTCTAATACCATAATCTTACCAAATTTCACCATAAAATAATATATACTAAATCCAGACCTTACCAAAAGATACATCATATATACTTTTCGAGATGGCTCTTCTTCGATCTTCCACCCTCTCGAAAACGAAAGCGAAAACAAAAAAAAGGGGGGGAAGAAAGTAAAAAAAAACACGAAAGAAGGAAGAGAGAGAAAATAAAAAAAAGAGAGACGAAAGACATCGCGTCGCGAGTCGCGCAATAAAAAAGCGCGCGTACGCGAATAAGTTCGAAATAAATCGAAACGGAATGTAAAATGAAAACATAAATAAGAGCTCGCTCGCTTGCTCTCTCTCTCTCCCTCCCCCACACTCTCAACAAAAAAAAAGGAAAGAGTAAGAGAGAGTGTGTGTGTGTGTGTATGTGTGTCTGGGCGCACGGGCGTGCCCAACGTTCGACGACATTGCGAATTTTATAAATCGCGTACGCGTTTTTAAACCGCAAAGATATAATGTCGCGCCCTCGAGACAAAATGGCCAACGAGAGCAACAACACATTAACGAAAAACAAAGAGAGAGAGAAAAAGAGAGAGAGAGAGAGAGAGAGAGAGAGAGAAAAAAGAGAGACAGACAGAGAGAAACAGAGAGAGAGAGAGAGAGAAAGAAAGAGAGAAAGAGTGAGAGAGAGAGAGAGAGAGAGAGAGAGAGAGAGAGAGAGAGAGAGAGAGAGAGAGAGAGAGAGAGAGAGAATGAGTGAGAATGAAAGTGAAAGAGGAAAAAAAACCAATAATAAAAGAAAATCGATGCGCGGCCGTTTCGATCACCAACGCAAAAGGCGTGATGCTCGAATTAAATATCTTCCATCATGATCATCATCATCATCATTGTCATCATCATCATCATCATTGTCGTCATCATCATCATCTTCTTTTTCTTCTTTTTCTTCTTTCATCTTCTTAGAAATTTTCTGATCTTCTTTCTTCATTTTAATACAAAAAAAAAACAACTTCTCTCGAGAGGGAGAATTTGAAAAGGAAACGAAAAAAGTCGGGTGTGGGGAAGGGGGGAAAAAAGGAAAAGAAAGAAAGAAAGAAAAAGAGAGCAGAGAAATGGCTGCAGCCCCCATCGAAAAATCGTTCGACCGTGGCGCGCTCTGATTTCTCAAAAAAGTTCCCGCGTTTCTTACCCCCTCTCGAGTTCGATTCTTTTCTTTTTCCGTTTAAAAATACTTTTTTCTTTCGGTTAGTTATCAGCGAACAACACAACCCGATATTATTGTTACGTTCGTATTATTGTTTTTGTATCGTTCGTATTGATCTTTTTTTTGTTTAGTTTTTTTTTTTTTTTGTACTTTTGTTTTGTTTTTGCAACGTTTATCCGTTAACAACAACTCTCTTCTTTTTCGATCGTCTCTCTCTCCTAAACACTCGGAGGGTGAAAAGACACAAGAGGGAGCAAGATAATTACAAGAGCAAAAATTCGTGACATGGCATGGTACAACAACAACAACAACGAAAGTCTAATTAACGAGAAAGTACAATACCATGAGAAGAATAATATACTGACAATAATAATAATAATAATAATAATAATAATAATAATAATAATAATAATAATAATAATAATAATAATAATCATAATAATAATAATAATAATAATAATAATCATAATAATATAGTAATAGTAATAATATATACGTTTATATGATGTCATTTATATATATATAAATATATATTTGAAAATATATAAATATATATATATAAATTGAAATATATATATATATATATATATAATATATGTAAGTCATATACACATATATATATATATTGAGAAGTAGAGGAGAAACAGTATTATAAATATATGTGTACAAACATATTTATATATACGATAGTATGTTGTATATATATATATGATCTTGCTCTTCATATATATATACATATATATAAAGATAGATTAACACATATATATATATACATACATATACGTATACATATATATATATATATGCGAATAAGTATATATATAAAAGAGAACTATATAGGTATGTAATCAGGTTAATAATCAAATATTTGATGTTTTATGCGTTACGAACAAAGAAGCGAGTTATGTACACGTGGGTTAGTAAAAAAAAATGGCCGGAGCTGCGCAAGGGGGCGCGTTAAATAATTTCTCCATTTTTTTCACCGCTATATTTGTACACACGCGCACATGCGCGCAAATATACATATACATACATATGTATATGTATGTATGTATGCACATATGTATATGTATATAAAGAACGCGCGCGTGTCAAGTGAAAATAAAAATTTGAGATAAAGAATAATATATCGATAAAAAGAATAAGGTAAAAAAAGAAAAAAGAAAAAAAAAAGAAAATAGAAAAAAAGAATAAATGCACAGCCCTCGCGCATTTCCTTAAGAGTTAAAAAAGGTGTAAAAATTACACTACCGAAGGAAAGCGTGGCATGCAAGACGAATTACGCAAAAAATGGCACAACGCAATGGAATTAAAAACTATCGAGTGTACGCATACACGGATATGGACAAGGGAGAAAAAAAAATTATTTGTTTCTTTATATATATATATGTCGTTTTCTTGGGGGGGTGGGGGCACATCGTGATTTATGCGCACGTGTGCACATATACACACACACACATACACACACACACACATATATATGTATATATGTATGTACATATAAATATATAGATACATATATATATACATAGATATAAATATATGTATGTATATATTTTAGAGATATATAGATACATATATATATATGTGTATACATAAGTATATATTTATATATATATATACATATATATATATATATATATATAGAGAGAGATATATAGATGGGATGATATCACGATTGTTTTGATGCGCGTGGAAGAAAATAGGTTGCCCGCGTGCGCTTTTATCGTGCGCGCACGTGGACTAGAAAAAAAAGACACGTGACTATTTTTTAATCGCCATTTTGTTTCAATCAATAGAAAAACTTTTACTTCATTTTTTTACTTCGTTTTTATCAAATTCATCTCCAGCCATTGCGAGTTTGTTTGTTTGTTTTACTGTTTACATTACCCATCGTGAACTCTTTTTTTTTTCTTTGCTTATATTCTTGTATTGAGAAATGGGGGGGAAAAAAACGAAAGAAATGAAAGATCGATTTTTTATTTTAACTTACTCTGATCGATAGATCGCAAGACCACCAATGGTCACAAATCACATGATCTAGACGCGAGTTCTCGGCAATGAAAAAAATAATATATATGTACATAAAAAAAAAATAAATAAATAAATAAATCAATAAAAAATAAAAAAAGAATAAGAAAGAAAACAAAAAAAACAAATGTCAACGATATCAAAAGGATAGATGTGAAATAATGTATTCTTTTTTATATCTAATATAATTTTCTTTTTCTTTTTTAATCCTTCTCGTGCAAATCGATGAAAAGAAAAAAAAAAAGGAAAGAGACCGAAGAAATTTATTACGATGATATAATAATGCTAATCATAAAAACATGTGAGATATTTGCGCAACTGGCCGTACACGTCCGTCAACGGCTTTCAGATTTTTTTTTCTTTCTTTCTCTCTCTCTCTCTCTTTCTCTCTCTCTCTCACTTTCTCACTCTCTCTTACTCTCTCTCTCGCTCTCCCTCTCACTCTCTCTCTCTCCCTCCCTCTCTCTCTCTCTCTCTCTCTCTCTCTCTCTCTCTCTCTCAACAAATCCATTGTCAAGAAAAAAAGAATTCCACGAGTGTTTCGTTCACGTATGGGTGAACAGTAATTGAAAACAAAGAATAGAAAAAAAAACTATAAAAAGAAGAAGGAAAAGAATCTGGCGAGCAAAAAAAAATCACGCCCACGATAGCAAAATGGGGGTGGTGGGGACAGTGTGTGTATATCTCATCCTTTTTTCTTTTTTTTTTTTTTTTTTTTTGGTAATCTTTTTCTTTGTTGTTTTTTTTTTCTTTCTATTTTCTCTGGGATCCGAAAAGGGTTTTTGTTTATCTCGTCCAGGTCCAATGGCAAGTAACGATCGAAGGCGTACAAATACACGCACATGCCCAAGGATTATACTTTCTCATTTAACTTTTGCTCTCATACGTGTGTTCCTTTCTTTTTGTTTTTTTTTGTTGGTTTTTAGACAGGATGCGCGCGATGAACACTTTCGAAAACCTTCTTGCCATTGCCCTGGGCATGTCTCTTTTCTCACAACGGACATTTAAAAAAGAGAATCGTCTATCTCTCTTTTTTTTCTACATGCTGCGAACAACGTGGCACAAAATCCGGTTCTAATTATTACGGCACGAATTATTACAATAATAATAATAATAATAATAATAATAGTAATAATAATAGTATACTGAGCACGTGTATCATGTATTCTATTTGTTCATTTTCTCTATCTCCATCTCCCTTACTTTTTTTTTATTTATTCGTTCATGATCTCAAACCCGATTTTCACAAAAAAAAAAAAAAAATAAAAAAGGAAAGTAAAAAATTCTAATTGGAAGAAGTAAATTATTTAATTGAAATAATTGACAACAACAAAACAAATTAAAAGATCAAGGAGCCTAAAGCAACAACAACAACAATAAAAAAGTAAGTTCCATATATCAAAACAAGGGAGAAAATGAAAAAAAAAAAAAAGTAAAATAAATCAAAATTACATCGTTATTGTACCGTAACGTGTATCGTGAAATAGAATATGATTCAATCAAAGAGGCGAAGCTTGAAATGATCGATAGATTGATCACTTGGCGATGATGAAAAATTATAAGAGAGAAAAATAGCAAAGGTTTCTAACTCTCTATTCATTTATTTTTCTTTAATACCGTCATCGTGTTGTCGAGTCGTCGTTGTCGTCATCATCATCATCATCATCATCATCATCATCATCATCAAGAGCGCGCGTTAGAGAGTAAAACTATTCAAGGTAACAAAGTCTCTGACGGTGAAAAAAACGACCTCCGCCGTCAATGCGAGCATCGTCCCGTTTTATACACGCGTCCTCCTCTCATTTTCAATATAAATGAACAAAAATAACAATTAATTTATCTACCTAGCGTGCTTCTTCTAATCACTAAATTAGTACGATCTTTCCTCGGTACAAATTTTTATTCTCTTCTTTTTTTTTTCGTTTCTTTTTTTTTCCAAAAATCAGTCACAATATATTATTTAGTTATTTATTAAACAAATATGTTGGATGAGTGTGACATGCGGTATTATTTAACGGGCATCATGGCTGCTAGCATTGACAGAGAAAATCGCTCCTCTCTCTCCCGAATTACCTTGCTTCCCACGTTGGATCACCTCAATGTAACTGGGCAATCACCTACTCTATCTTTTTCCCTATGTGTGTATATATATACACGCATACATGTGTGTATATATATATATGTATATATTATACACAGGACAAATATATTAAGAGAAAACATTTTATTTATTTAAAACGTAAGAAAAATGCTAAGAAATCGCGTGTACGAAAATGTCGCTGCTACCCCCTCCATATTCCACGAAAAAAGAAATAAAAATTGCTGATGTTCAACTCTCAAAGATGGTGTCCTATTAAACTCCGAATATTATTGAATCAATAAATATAAGAGGATAACAGAGTGGTCTTATTATATACTCTAGAAGAAAACTGCGTGTTTAGCTTAAAAAAAAAAAAAAAAAAAAGAAGAAGAAGAAGAAAGAAAAACTGCCAACATCTGCTTGTTAAAGGATGCAGCTGTTAGTTACTGGCAGATGCAACGTACAAGAAATAGAAGAATAAGAATATTAGCTGACAGCTGAAAACTACAGTGTATTTCTCTCCCTCCTATGTGGAATCAGTTTCTTTGTTGCCAAATGGCTAAAAATCACAGCTGTCTAATCGATGATAATAATAATATAGGTACAATCTTCGATACGGTTTGATGACCATCAAGAGAATTGTCATCGTCATGAAGAAGAAAATTAGGTCCCATTGTTATAGATGTACACCACACCTATATATTCCTTCTCAAACACGCGCATTATCTAAAAATAGATATATACGATTTAGATAGAACAATTACATTGCGGAACTTGAAATTAAGTCCAACAAGATATAAATTATTTGTTAATGTTATTGTTGTTATGGAATAATTGCGATCAGAGGAAATGTTGCTGATCAAGAAAAGAAATTTCATGATAAGAAAGGATATTCCTTGAAATTCAATTATAAACCATTGGTTGAGTCTACTGCGATATAAAAATTGACAGATGATAAATTCGAGTTAGCCATTATTGAAAATATTTCCATGGAAGAGATAGTAACTATAAGAAAATGTTTACAACGTCACTTCTAAAAGTTAGAAGTCAATGACGATTGCAGTAAAACGACAAGTTTTATCGAGTCCAAGGTCAGCTAGATGTAGATACGAGGGAGGAGGGGGGAGAAAGCCACGCCCTTGCTTTTTGTTAACTTCAAGGCAATCTCTCATATAGGAGCAGCAATGAAGATGTAGAAGATCATATCTTCGAATATTATCTCTCTTCTCATGGAAGAAAATATCTTGAGTTGTCGAACAGACCTCACAGATGACGATGACGATGACGATGAAGATGATGATGACGACGACTGGACCAACTTTTTCAATCTGCATTATGGTATTGCATACCTGCATTATAATCAGATAATATTAATTATCACGAAATACGTAACCAATTTTTTTAAAAAACGAATTTTAAACATTTCATTTCAACAGAAAAGGACCACCAACGAGAGAGTTTCGCACCATTAACCTGTTTTTATTTATATATTTAAAAAAAAAAAAAAAAAAAAAAAAAAAAAAAAAAAAAAAAAAAAAATAGAAAAAGAAAGAAAATTGTTTTCCTAAATACATACGATAAATTAAATGTCGTATGTAACGAAGAAAACTCGCGTCATTTTATGCAACTCTAATTTTCAGAGATGATCTCTCATTCTCTCTCTCTATCTTTTTCTCTCTCTTTCTCTCTCTCTCTCTCTCTCTCTCTCTCTCTCTCTCTCTCTCTCTCTCTCTCTCTCTCTCTCTCTCTCTCTCTCGTTCTCGTTTTCCTTCATCTCATTTCGCTCTAATCAATCTTGAACATTTTATATACCCCGGTGATTCTATTTCTCGCTTGATACAATAATTAGGAGGGGGGGATTTTTTTGCGCTATCTCGCTGTATTGATTTATTCGATCTTATTATTTTTGAACGATTATCTCTCCTTTTCTAAGCTATTTTAAAATATTACTTTTAATAATACCAGTATAATAATAATAACAACAAAAAATCATTGAAATATGAAAATTCTAATTTTTTTATTTACTTATTATTTTTTTTTTTTCCTAAACGAATTTAAACGTCTTCCGTCCAATGTGCTTGTGCTTTTTGAAAGAGCTCGAGTGTTCTCTCTTCTTTCATTTTTCCTTTTCGAAGGAGAGAGAGGGTTATAACCAGCGACGTCGCGTCACATTCTAACAAATATGTCCACGAAATAGAATAAAAATGATTATATATATATATATATATATATATATATATATATATATAAAAAAAGAGAAAAAAGAATTTTTTTCTTCCTTCAAATAAAATTTTCTTTCATCGGACATTTTCATTGATTGCATCCGTGGCGTCGCTCGTTTGGATATTTAGAAAAAACAAAAAAGAAAATTAGACAAGAGATTATATATACGTAAAGAGAATAATATATATACGAGAGGATGTAATATATATGTCACAGAGGAACAGATATATATGTATTTATATAATTGTATATGTGTGTGTGTACATGTATATATATATATACATATTGAAGAAACAAGGAAGCTTTCTTCAATGAAATATATATATATATATTTTATTGTATTGTGTGTGTGTGTGTATTCATCATATATTTCATATTTACATATACATATATATTTATATAGAATATATATATATACATATATGTAAGTCATTTTTGTTGGTTTTTTTTTTTTCAGAGACCGTGCTACTCTTGAACATACCGGAATCTAAGTTTGTACCACGTTATCCGACAGCGGAGGGAAAAATGATGATGTTTTCCCTCCAAAACAAAAAAAATCCTGACCCACCTGCGCAATTGGCACTCTCATTTTTATTTATTTGTTTATTTATTAATTTATTTACTGATTTTACCTAATCCGACTTTGTCAACTCTTCTCAAATCCGAATGAACTCTCTTACGAACGAACACACGTATGGTAATATATACATATATCTCTGTAGAAAAATTTTTTTTTTTTTTTTTTTTTTTTTTTTTTTTTTTTTTTTTTTTTTAATGAGAAAAATCTTAGAAAAATTTATTCGTAGTTCATTCAGTGAAAAGCAGTCATATTATTGATCTGTTCGTTTTATTTTTTTTCTTTGTCTTTTGTTTTGAGAATTATAATCTTCTTGCATAAGAATTGCATTTTCATTTTATCCGATATTTTAATATTTATTTGTATTATCCTCCTGAGGACGGTCCTGTTTCGTAGTCTGATCGTTAAAAGAAAATAGAAAAGAAAAAAAAAAAAGAAAAAAAAAGAAAAAACCCTTTCTTTTTCTCGTTATGGCCAATTATCATCATCACAGTGCCCATTGTTACGGTGGCCAGATAGAGATGAAAAATGCCGTAGATGAGCCTACCTTGTGAGTCGCGGTGGGCCTGGGCGGCCTCCTGGGCTGCAAGAAAAACTTCGTCCGTCGTCCCTGGTGCACCTGCCACCGAACCCACGACACCACCCGCGTTACTTCGATCACCGGTAACGTGCCATGTTGCAAGGCCAGCTGATGAATTAAAAATAAAAAAAAAAATAAAAAAAAAAGTAAAAAAAAAAAATAAAAAAAAAAAGAAATAACCACAAAAATATTAATATTAATTTTCCCATTAAGTTTTTCTCTTACGCACACATGCGCGAAAACAGAGACAGACAAGAGACAGACATACAAACGCGCACACACACACACACACATATATTATATTATATTATATTATATATTATATTATATTATATTATATTAAATTATATATATTTATATATCTTAACACATTGTTGAGACCGGCTAATATGCTCTAAGTAATGTAATACGTTTACACCGGCTCAATATTCATTTATTTTAATAATTAACACGTTCCGTGCCATGTGTACCCACCGGTGATACACGCAGTTATATTTTATTTAATGCGCTGAAAGCATATATTTTATGACATTCAACCAAAAAAATGATGCATTATACAAAATGCAGTATAGAACAAAACACATAAGTTTATTTAATTGTTATATATACAATAATTAATAATTACATTTAATGGTGGACTTTGTTAAAGCAAGGGAGGCATAATGACGGTTTTTTCGGGCAATCACTGCAAAACGTCATTACTCTTATAGTTTTTTGTCTTGCTACTTCGGTACCGAATTTTTTTACATTTTGTTTATAGCAAGAAATGCAACGTTGTCTAGCTGTCCTCGCTTTACCCGCTGTCTTTTTAATTTCATGTCGTTTTCTAAAGTTTGTCGCAGTTTCAATGGAAATAGAACTGGAACTATCTCCGTCGTGTACTTCCATATTACCTATCATCATCAGAGCTAAAAAAATGAAAGTTGAAGAACTCGCTCAATTCAAAAAATTACAAGATGAAAGAATAACCTAATGAAAGTAAATAATAGAAACTTGTTTTCCAACAGAAACAAATGAAAAATAAAAAAATGTTATCTCCGTATATTTACCTACTCGTTCCTTTTGTTAAATATTTTATCTCTCTCGTTTTTTATTTAGCAAATTCGAATGTAGCAGATTTTTTACTAATCGAAAAGTTTCGAACCGACTGACTTTTGCAATCGAACTGATATCTACTAATCGATGTGATAACTACTCTAAACAAGAGAATTACTTATGTATTGATGATGTAATGAAATATTATGTGATAATATATCAATCTTTAGTCAAAATATCAAATGGCCTGAACAACAAGTCAGACAAAAATGGCTTGGCACAGAACGTGTTAATATCACTTTATAGTAATACACAGGAATGGCCAAAAACTTGTTGGATATTAAAAATCCAATTTTACTATCTTTCAACATTTTTTTTAGGCTAAATTTTGTTTTTCAAATTGTAGGAATACTAAGAGAGCCCAGGAAATTTTTGGTCCATCCCGTAATTTTAATAATTGCATAAGTTGCGTGCACGTGCAAATACGAGTATATTAACCACGTCGATCGGTGAACAATGTGTTAAAATATAAATTTATATTTAATAATATGCGTGTGTTGTGTATGTGTATATATATATATATATATATGTGCGTATGTAATTAAAACATTAATTTCAATTAAACTGTGTTAATTTGTACAATTTAATCTATTAATTAATTATTACGTTTCTTTCGAACGTTCCAAGAATAGAGAAAGCAATTAATTAAACACATCTAGCTATATGTTCTAAAATATAAAATCTAAAGAAAAAAAAAGCACGTATAACCCCTCTATAATATCATGTCATATTTAACTAAATCTCATGTATCTGTTAAAAAAGAAAAAAAAAATTAATTTCTAATTGATAATATATAATTAATCGTCACTTCATATCAGAACTTCATATCCATGATGCTTTTTCAAGCTAATTCCTTTTTTCGAATCATAAAACCATAAGAGAGCTTAATTGCTACATTAACCACTTGCGGTGCAAAGAAATTCACGGTTGCGCGTGCCAGAGAACAGTCGAGTGCAAATCACTTCGGGGAGCGTTCAGGCAACGTTCAAGGGGTTCCAGAAGAGAATATAAAAACGCATCAACTATGATGATAAAATTACATTATGTACGAATACTAAATTTATTTATTAATAATCTTGCAGAATGTGATATTTTTCAAAACAGCTTGGAATGTGTAACGCTACAAGACATTTTTTACACTCCCACGTAGTTTCACTCCGTTTTTTATGTTTAGCGCACACTACACACCTCCGTTGTGGATTTTTTTTGGCGTTTGTAGGCGGTATATTTCTTGGGAAATGTCCCCATTGCTTCGCATGTAAGCGACCCGGAGCGTTTCCAGCAGATATCCTTCCACGTTTTTGGTAATCAGGAAGACATACAGTTTCTAAAATTTTGTTCGGCTACATCGATTCGAAATTTCGAAAAAGAATACTTTTTACATTTTGCTATTTCCATTTTTTTTTTTGCAATATAAAATATAAGAATTGAGCAGTGCCATATCCACTATGTAAAAAAATATTTTCTCATAACTTTTAACATATTTTCTCATTAATTTAAAAGACGATAAATAACTGTCTTGTAGATCCACTCCACCCATACCCTCATTGTATTCCAAAATGATGTTGGGCTTTGTTATAGGGCTACTATTATTTTTCCATTTCTTTTTTTCCATTTCGACCATCTCAATTTTTGTATGTTTCGTGGAAATTACATATATGTCTCTCTTGTCTTTCCATTTTGCAACCAAAATTCCATTAACAGTTGACGTGCCACGCACGTCATTTTTCTTTCTGCAACAATCGCCTGACGACGTGTAACAACACGTCGCTGACGTTCCGGTAACAGAAGCATTTTAACGTGCGTGACACGTCTTTCCACCGCAAGTGGTTAAAAAGTCTTGAAAAAGAATAATTGATTTTTTTTTAAATCACTTTGCTACTTTTGACTCGTTCTTTACTTGGTAAATTTCATTATATAACAATATATTTCAAGTATTATTTTCTTTTTAACATAAGTAAAATATTTAATACAAATATATTTGAATAATAAACATGAGCTTCACATCAGACAACTTTTTTTCTATAGAAAACAAAAAATTTCAACTATAATGGATTATAGAGGGTTATAATATAAAAAAAGAAAAGAAAAGGGGGCCTTCCACTACTATCTAAACGACATTACAAGAAACAAGAAAAGAAAAGAAAAAATGCAAATAAGAAAAAAGCAAGAAAGGACAAAAGAACGAATAAATTTCTTCGTGATCTTTTTAACTGGCTTTTAAATTATATTCAGTATTATAAGAGTAAGAAAGATAAAAGATATAACAATAACGATAATAATAACAAGAAATGTAGGAACAAAAGGGTGATATACTTTATTTTCATTCATTATCCATCATTAAAAGGTCTATTATTAATTATTATTATTAATTATTATTATTATTAATTATTATTATTATTATTATTATTATTATTAATTATTATTAATTATTATTAATTACTATTTTTATTTTTTTTTTTCTTTTTTCTTTTTGTTTCCTTATTGTTTCGTTTCTCTTTAAAACGAGGACGGAGAAAGAAAAATATTGGCACGATTTATTCGGTGAGACGGTCAAAATACGTTATTACGTGATAAGATTATAAACGTAGGGTTCGCAGCAGAAAATTCGATAGAAATTTGTAAACCACATCTATGAAAAAGAGAGAGAGAAAGAGAGAGAGAGAGAGAGAGAGAGAGAGAGAGAGAGAGAGAGAGAGAGAGAGAGAGAGAGAGAGAGAGAGAGAGAGAGAGAGAGAGAGAGAGAGAGAGAGAAAGAGAAAGGGCAGTCTGTCAATCAGTCCTTATACAACGGGAATAATTTAACGAATGAACATTTATAAATCGGACATTAAAACTCCCCGACTAGATCAATTTTTTCTTATTATTATTTTCTTCATCATCTTCGCTCACTGACAACAAACAACGACGACAATGACGACGAGGACGATGACGACGACAGATAAAATGCGAGTATATTACACAATCGTTCATGTGAATAATTAATACTCACATATATATATATATACACATACATACATACATACGGACGTACATACGTACAAGCATACATATGTACGTACGTACACGCATTCTCTCACATATTTATACAGGCGACACACATACATACTTTTCTCACGGACGCTTTTAATTACAATGCCAAATGCATTTATACACAGCCTAGCTGTTAAGTGAACTATATCGACACTTACAGAGTGAAAGAAAGAAAGAGAGAGAGAGAGAGAGAGAGAGAGAGAGAGAGAGAGAGAGAGAGAGAGAGAGAGAGAGAGAGAGAGAGAGAGAAATTCAAATAATGAACATAATTAACACATTGTTGAGAGACTATATATACACCGTGAAACGGATCGCTTATCCTCACTGTGTTGTTTATATGCATATTTCAGTAAACATATCTTTTTTTGTTTAAATATATCAAACATGCATGTGCATGCTATTGCAAAACAATGCATACATATATGCATATATCTTATTCAACAAAATTCTATTATTAACATTAAAAATTTTTTAGAATGTATAATCGTAGAGCCATTGTAAAAAACACTACGTAGCCAAACTGAATTTCCTTTATATACATATTACGTGCCAATAGCAATAACGTTGTATACAATGCAAATATAGTCCATTTTATGCAAATAGAAGTAATAAAACTTAATCGATGATCTATATGATGAGGCGTCTCGCGCGTATTTTTGTGTATTATTATACACATACAAAATTCATATCAATTTGACTAAGTCTTTTTAAAAGACCAATTAATTTCTAATATCACGTAATCTAAGGAACTTTTGAACCGCTTAAAGGAGACTTAAAAAAATAAAGACGCAGAGATTTAAATCTCCGATGTCTTATCTCAACAATGTGTTAATATACTTCTTATTAAAGTTTTATTTCTTATTTCTTTTTATGTCCTCCTATCTATCTTTTGAAAGAATTTCAATGCTCTTGCTTATAATAAGCGTGGAAATTAGAAAATATTCTTTTCTCTTTGTGTTGGATTTGATCGTGTGTGTCTGTGTGTGCATCTGTTTATGTGTCTTAATAGAAAGAGCGAGAGAAAGAGGGAGTAGGAGGGAAGGAGGGGATGATAAACACCCACATAAGGCCGAACTTAACCCCTTGACATACAAATAAAATGGAATTTGACGTGCCCGAAAATTACTATTTAATTTGGCCTAACTGAACACAGTTATGTTGTCAAGCTTAGAAACAGAACTCGAAGAAAAGAGGGCAAAACTTCAAAAAAAAAAAAAAAAAAAAAAGAAAGAAAAAAAAAATATTTTTATTCTTAGAAACAGAACATATTATATTTTGTGATTTGCATTGCTAATATAAAACGTATTCAGGTTGAATGAATAATAATTAAGTTATATTATAAAATAACAAATTAATAATTCTGTAAAGTATGAAACATTTTAAAACATTTTGGAATATGTAGAGGAACTAAACATTTTTTACACTGCCAAGTTGTTTCTCTTCTTATATTATTTTTTACGCAGACATGACATCTCTTTGTAGGATATTTTTTATTATTAGTCGAAGGTATATGTTCAGGAAAATGTGCCCAATGTTTTGTCTACAGTCATTTTGCGACTGTCTACCATGTATCGGATAATCAGGAAGAGACAAATTACATGTCATATCTTCTGCAATATTGAGTCGAAAATTTACACAATCAACTGTTTTGTTGAAGTAGGTAACTTAGAGAATAGAAAACATAAGCATTATAGATAGATAGCTATTATTATATCAAGCATATAAAAGATTTTTTTTATATCCTTTCATTAGAAAAATATTTATTTTATTATCGATAACTGTTCAGAATGAGAGAAGGGAGAGCATATTGAACATTTTAAATAAAACAGAATTGACACACCAGTGAAATAATTAAACAAATTAATAATGTACTGTAACGCCGTTCCTGACGTCTCAAAGACGTCAAAGTCTACAATGACACATGAAATGAATGACGTGTCTTCCAGACGTCATTATATGTCAAGGGGTTAAGGAGAAAATATTGTATATGTATATGTTATATATACATATACATGTACTATCACATAATATGCACACACATTGAAGAAAGCTTGGGTTCTCAAAAATGAAGAATATGAAAGAAAGAAAGAAAGAAAGAAAGGAAGGAAGGAAGGAAGAAATAGAATGAAAAAAGATTTGAATTTGAGAGCCCAAAAACATCAGTCAGAGAGAAAACGAAGTACACATCGAACGTGTCACTTGCTCTCTTTTTTTTTCCTTTTTCTTTTTTTTTTTTTTTTTTTTTTTTTTTACAATCTATGATCTATATAAACATAAAACACGCGATGATCTCGCGTCCACGGACGAAAAGGATATTATTACTTTCTCTTTCTTTTTCCTATTTATTTCATACACGTTTCATATATATCTTATTGATTTCGGATTTTGATGGACACGTATATATGTTACGTATATGCCGCGCGGAGGAGCGCACAACGGAGGACACATACACACGCACACGCACACGCACGGACGACGACGACGACAACGACGACGACGACGACGGACACACATACTACACACACTAAGATTGTCTAGGCTGGACCAAGGTGTTAGGCTGTTGTCTCCATCTCCTCCTGACGACGTTCAACTTTTTCAAATAGAATTGGAGGGTCGACCGATTGATCCCGTACATCTCGGATGCCTGAGTGGTGCTAACGCCCTGTTGCAATATAGCTTCCAATGACATTTTAACCGAATCTAAACTATACTTTCTCCCCTGTTTGTTAGCCAGTGACTTAAGCAACGCGCCTACGTCAACTTCTGGCCTAGGACGTCTCGTGTTCGGCACTTTTTTACAATCGAGGAAATGGGACGCCCAAAGGGCGGCACCACCACCACCAACGTCCTCACCAACAACGACGTCACCAACAACGACGTCACCACCATCGACACCAACGACCACACCAACACCACCTACATTCCCTCTCGACCCTCGAGACCGCGCTCCCGCCCCCCCACCTGCAACGAGGAAACCCAAGCTAGTGTGTCGGCTAATTTATCCCGTTCTTTTTTTTTTTTTAAATGATATACCAAGAAAACATAACAACGAAAGGAACCGCGACACCAAATTAATCAATCATTCAATCATTCATTCAATCAATCAATCAATCAGATTTGCTTTTTCTTATCGACCCTATCATGGTAACAGTGACGATGATGATTAATAATGACGATTATTATTATCATCATCATCATTTGAGAATAAACAGACAGAAAGAGAGAAAGTGAAAGAGAATGTGATAGAGAGAGAGAGAGAGAGAGAGAGACAGATGGATAAAAAGAGAAAAAGAGAGAAAGAATGAGTCCCAAATCCTAAAATCATGAAGATTGTCTGACACAACACCTAATAAAGAATTCTAATTGGGAACTTAGAATTCCAATTCGTGTAGAAGCTCCGCTTCTATCCAAGGACTCTTTTTGGATAGAAGATTCGCTGATTTTTATATGCATTTCTCTCTCCATATATATATATATATATATATATATATATATATATAAATTATACATATATACGTATATATAGGCAAGTGGCCTGTTCTGTGCGAGACCCTCTCTTTAAATATTTCTACCATCCACCGAATATATATATATATATATATATATATATATATATATATATATATATAAATGCTCGCGTCTACGTAAAAGCTAAGCTAAATTATTACTACCGTTTCTTTTTATTTTCTCTTTTTTTTATATATTTTTTTCTTTTTTTCGTTTTTGTTTTTGTTTTTAGAAATAGATATAGACGAATCGACGTTTGTTAAACCACATGCATTTGACTACGGTCATCAAAACCCAGGATTAGAATCAAGAATGATGAGGGAAAGGGTGGTAGAAGAACAACAAAAATTAATTTGAATAAATAAATAAGTAAAATAAATAATAAATTAATTAATTAATATAATTCTGATGGCTTACCAGGATGTTGAGAGTTGTCATGGGACGGCCCGGCCCTATTCGTATCCTGCTCAATTTCATTCAAATCATTCATATCATCATCTAGGGTCAGATCCTCAACGCTTTCTTCTTGGTCCTCCAAATACTCGGACTTTGGCTCGATGAGATTATCATTTGGCTCGGGATTTTCGAGTGGTATCTAAGGATAAATTACAATTCAACGTTAATACACCTCGTATTTAAACTAAACAAATAATACGACAATGAGAATAATAATAATAATAACAACAAGAACGATAAGAAAAATTGTAGAAAGTATAGCGAAAATTGTATCGCACCGTTTCCCCTCTGCGAGAGCATGTGTGTGAGGCTAACAGGCAGCAGGATAAAGTACGAAGTTTAATATGCCAACGCGCGAAAGAAATTGAATATTAATATAATTCAAGTTCCATTATACGTTGGCAACAATAAATGAGTTTAATATTATATATTCGTTCTTTACTTTTTCTTCTTTTTTTTTTTTTTTTTTTTCAATGATCGATATATTATAGGGTGGAAAGATCAAAATTTTCTAAGCGAGTCAAAAATTCTTGGATGATCATAAAAATCAATTTTTCCAGGTCTTCAGAATTATTTTTGTTTTTCCCTTTTCTTTTCTTCTATATTTTTTTCAAATCATAAAATTACAAGCGTGAAAGATCTCGAAAAAAAAAAGAGAGCAATTGATTTCTACAGAATCAGCTAGTAACGCTTTTGAACCACCTATAGAAGGAGTTCTTGCGATCATCTTGTACTTGCACAGAAAAAGAAAAGAAAAAAAAATGAAAAACAAAAGAAAGGTAAAGTTAGGAGAATTGATCTTCTCTCTCTAACCTGAAGCATCTCATCGGCAGGTTTCGTCAGCTGCGTCATTAAAGCTGACCTGCCGAGGGAGTCCGTGGGATCAGCGTTCGTTTTTTCGTCCGCGACAGGTGCTATCGCAAGTGCCGGCACGCCCATTTGTTGAGGTATATCGCTTGAATTCGATGCTTCGTGATTTTCTACGGAATTATCTTCACCGACGCTTCTTCTTCTAAGTCTTCTTCTTTTCTTTGATGTTGGACTTTGCGAGCCCTCCCTGTAAATTAATATAATATTCGTATAGAGAGAGAGAGAGAGAGAGAGAAAAAAAAACAATAAAAATACTTGGAAAATTCCACAACATAATTATTGTTTTATTATATTATTTCAATTAATTTTATTTTTACGACAGGCATTATCACAAGAAATATATATATATATATCTCTTACCTCGAAGAAAGCTCCTTAGGTATTTGGGGACTGTGCGAGTCTTCGGGCAAATCCCCTATAGAACTTTGTGCCTGTCTAGGAACTCTGTTCCTTTCAATGGTGAGACCGGAAGACGCGTAGGAAATGTTTAACGGCGATGACCTCGGCTGTGGCGCGACTTTAGATACCCTCGAAACTGTTTTATTGTTACCACCGCCCGTTTTACTTTCCGAAAGGCCCTTAATTTGTAATGACTCGGCAGCCTTAAGGAGTGCCGTTAGTTGGTCTTGGGAGATATTCACTTCTCCCCTGTACATATAATCCATCATCGCCTTCAATTCTTTAAATTTTACATCTTTGAGTATGAATACAGGGTGCTTATCATAGTGCTCGCTGAGGAGGCCCTGAAATCAAATCAAAATATTCGTTATAATCATATCGTAACAAATAATCTAAATTGATCCAAGATAAACATGCGTATATGCGTATGTGTTAATTCTCTGTAAGCCAAACATTATATAACATATATATATATATATATATATACACATATATAAATGGAGGAATTACATAAAAATTCATAAATCATTACAGGCTGAACCAAAAGTTCCTCCTGAATGATATTAAAAATCCAATTACCCTATTCCGAGATATATTTTATGCAAAATTTTTATTGTTCTTCCTCGTTGTATCGTAAAACTATATATTTAAAGTTATACTTGCAAAAAGCCTAAGCTTAAGAAATCTACAAAAAGGAGCAATCGTCTTTAAAAATTCAGGAATACAGACATTTTCTCAGGTCCGTCCTGTATTACTTTAGCAAAAAAATTATCTTCCTACGATCAGGAATAACATTTTTCAATGGAAAAAGAAAATAATAGAAGATTTTAAACAAAAAAAAAAAAAAAAGAAAAGAAAAATAAATAAATAAATAAATAAAAAATAGGAATTAGATGCGCATGTCTTATAATGAAAATACTTGATATTAAACTATATATACATACATATATATATATGCAATTGATTGTTAAGTCATACTACAATGTTAATGTAAATTTAGTTTAAATTTCAATCGATATACGAAACAGATCCCGCTCCCTAAACCCACCCTTCTACCCCTGCCCCAACTACCAATGAGTTCAGGGTAAAATCCCAGGGAAGTGCCCTGGAAAGCAGCCATCTTGCTTTCTCTGTATTGATCAAGAGCAAGGAGGGGAGAGGGAGTATATGTCTGGCTCTTGCTTCTCGCTCTCTCCCACTGGGAGGGAGGGAGAGAGAGAGAGAAAGAGAGAGAGAGAGAGAGAGAGAGAGAGAGAGAGAGAAAGAGAGAGATAGAGAGAGAGAGAAGCAGCAAGTACAGCAGAGCGGCCATCTTGTTTCAACATGAGCCCCCTTTCCCCTACGAGCGCGCTCGGTAGACAAACCCCTTTCGTCCCTTCTCCCTCTCACGCTAACCCCCTCTATCTTTCTCTCTCTCACCCATGTATTTGGTATTGATCTGACTCCGGACAGAGAGAGAAAGAGAAAGAGAGAGAGAGAGACAATGAGAAAAAAGGAAAACAATAAAAAAAAAAGAGCGAAACCATAAACGACACAATGATCCATTCTGCATTATAATATTTCTAATCCATTGAAAAAAAAGAAAACAAAAGAGGTAAGAAAAAAAATATATTTGAAGCCATTGAATTATTTTATCATAACTTAATATAATATTAACGTGAAAAAGGTTGTCCCATTAAATAACCAAACAAAATCGAAATTCACACACATAAATATATACGTATGTATTCTAAGATGTCACGCAACCATAAGACACGTACGTAAGTACGTATTATGTTCGCATTGGAATATTGTGTTTATATATACATACATGCGCATGTAAATAAGGAAAAAAACAAAACAAAACAAAGAAAAACAAGCGATTACGTAAAGTGATGAGGAAGAAAAAAAAAAACTCACCTCAAAATATGGACTGCACGCGGAGAGGACTACCCTGTGGGCCTTTAGGTATTTCCCCTCCGCTGCCAACGTGCAGTCGACCAGCGTACCGCTTTCATAAAGCGTGTCGAAATTTTGTATCAGTGTGCTCTGATGATTGTTCCATTTAAGGCAGAACTGCTGGTCATCCTCCATGTTCTCTGGTATCGTTTCCTCGTTTCTGCGAAATTAAAAGAGAACCACAAACGGCTATTGTTGGTTGATCGATCAGGTTTGTCGTGTTGAGAATATTGATGCTGACGAAGTCTCATGTGTATGAGTGAGTGTGTGCGTACGCGCGCGTGCGCGTCTCTCTCCCTGGGTGCGTTGCGAACCCGTAATCGAAATGACGGAAGACGAAATACGATATTGACCGATCACGCCCGATACTATCTATACTTTCCACGTTTAACAATTAAATCGTACATCGAACCGTCGAAGAGGGCACAACGCACTTACGGCACCACGTTTCTATTTGTCTATCTATCTGTATATGTATATATATCTATATCTATCTGTCCGTCTCTATCCATCTATATTCTAACTGTCGCGGTCTCTATCTCTATATCTATCTATCCTCGTTTCAGTCTCTTTCTTGCGTGTCCCTTCCTTTCCGTGCACCGCCTGCTCTTTCGATGGAACACACCAAGCACGCACGACCGCGCGGTCTCGAAAGCTCCGGAACGAAGCACCGAAGCTTCCAAAATGGCCGTGTGATGCAAGCGCGTCGCTTGGAACGGTCTCTCTCTCCTGGGCCTTTTCCTTTGTGCGTGTCCCTCTCGTAACGGTATAACCGTGCAACTTGGTAGTGGGGATGATGCAGGAGGACGCGCAAGCACCGCGCATGCGCACAAAAGAAAGTCGACTTCTGCGCACGACTTGCGCGTCGTCTCGAGGCCCCCTGGGACCCAGGGGCGTTTGCTCGATTCTCTAGGCCCCGGAAAAAAAGTTTTCCTTCCTTCCACTTTTTATTTTTTCTTTTTTACTATCTTTTCTCTTCTTTCATTTTCTTTCATATAGTAATGAAATTGTTCGAATGATCACTCGGAATGAGGGAGAGAGGGGGGAGGGAGGGGGAGAGAGATTGATTGATTAATCATTCGTTGTATATGTATGCATTCATATTTATAAAAAAAAAATTGATAGACGCGAGAAAAGGTTTTATGAATTTTGTGAAAGAAAATGAGAAAGAAAGAACTGAATGAATATCGCAGTCTAACCTAAATTTTTTTCTGATTTTTTTTTTTTTTTTTTTTTTTTATAGATTAGACGTAAAATCTTTGAAGATAATCAGGAAAATCACGAACGACGAGCCAACAACATAGATTGATAATATACGACTAGAAGTTGCCATGGCGCCTGAGGCTCGAGTTAATGAAATCCGTATATAGTAGAGGGACGATTTAAAGAGAATAAAAAATACGGTAGAAGGAGAGGGAAGAAGAAAAAGATAGATAGATAAAGAGGAGAGGAAAGAGAGAAAGAGAAGAGTGAGAGAGAGAGAGAGAGAGCGTGCTGTATCGTGGCGCAACGAAACGAAACGAAACGAGACGAGACGAGACGAGAGAACAAGCTGATTTACGTCACCGGGATTTACATCAGAGAGACGCGCAATAAAGCGGCAAATCGATCCTGCCCTCTCTTCTCACATGCGCAGAGTCGAGAAACGCGGGTAATCCGCACGAGATGAGAGGGGTGGAAGTGGAACGGAGAAGAGGTGTGGAGGAGGTGAAGGAGGTGGAGGTGGAAAGAGAGAGAGAGAGAGAGAGACGAACGATACGTTGTTGAAACCTCACACACAAACGAACGATACGAACGAATAAAAAGAAAGATGCGACGACGAAGAGAAAAAGAAAAAGAGTTAGAGAGCGACTGTCCGATTGCGTAATCTATTTATATTGTTATCTGCTGCCGGAGTCGCGTTGTTACGTCAGGACGGCGCCCCGGTGCAACGTGCGTGAAAGGAAAACAAATTGTTGACAAATAATTTCGTTCGATCTTATATCGTGCGCTTGGTAGTTCGCGTATACACGCCAGAGAATAACATGACACGCCTTTAAGGTTCAATTTCTTAGCTAAGTCTTCTCGGTAAAAGGAAAAGAGAAGGAAGATCGGAAAAGGAAGAGAAAGAATAAAGATGTTCGTTAAACGTGAGAGCGTGAGCGTGAGAGAAAGAGGAATATGTGTACGCATACGTACTTGTGTGAGAATATATGTGTAAGAGTAAGAGATCGAAAGAAAGAATGAGAGAGAATGAGAGAGAATGTGTGAGAGAGAGAGAGAGAGAGAGAGAGAGAGAGAAGACGTGACGAGACGTGGATGGCAATATGGCCGACGGCGAACTAGCACCCGGACAAAATGGCGATGGGTAAAAAGCTCTTAAGGAAAAGCGCGAACGCTTAGGTCCCATTGAACGATCCCGTTCGCAAAGTATCACGTTCTATGTATATATATAAAGATTAAAAAAGAATCAATACGATTTATCGTCAAGTTAATCTTATAGTCGTTACGTACGATAGTAAACGAACCGAACGCGGAGGGGAAACGCCCGCGCCATGTCAGCCGGTCCCGAGAAAGATTTTCCGGAATTTTCTTCTCCAAAAGTGATATTCTTAACGCACAGATATATTTATCCACTTGATATATATATATACATACATATGTACATATATATGAAGATATACATATATATATATACACATATATATATATACATGAACATTTATATATATATATAGATATATGTTCGATTAGATTATCACTGATCCGTTGTTATTAGATCGAACTTGTTTCTTTTATATTGGCACTCACCTAATATAGGGTGTATAAAAAAGAATCTAATATCACAGCAATCGGGGGATCGGTGAAAAGTGGGGAAAAAACTCCGTGAGCGGACGTCCGAGCCACGGCGTGCGTCTCCAGCGCTGCCCTTTTCAACAATGGCGCGGCACACGGTTGCTCGGTCACTCTCGCGACGCCCGTCAGAGAGCGCAAGTCTCGTTCTTCGTCTCTCTCTTTCTTTCTTTCTATCTCTATCTATCTATATATCTTCCTCTCTCTCACTCTGACTAGGATTTTCAATGGTGGGAGACTCGAGAGGAACAGCGGAACGAGGGGATGAAAGACGAGGAAAGAAGGAAACCTTCTAGAGCATGCGCGCTTTACATCTCAAGAGAAAAGGAAAAAAAAAAGAAGAAACGAAAAGAAAGAAGAGAGAAAAAAGAAAAAAACAATAAAAAAAAAAAAAAAAAGAAAGAAAAAAGAAAAATGTAACTACGATATCAACGCAACTGTTTCTTTTTCTTCTTGTCCCATGGAGGACGCGCGCGTTCCTTTTCAATTAAATTCACACATCTAAAATATATACATATATAATATATACACAAGCATATATGAATATTTTATTAGACAGAAATAATATATCATAATATGTATATATGTGTATATATATATATATATCGACCTTTTCTCTTCGATCTATACGAATAAGTTTATGAGAAACATATTATCGAATAGGAAAAATATTTATCTTGTAGAAAAAAAAAACCGGCATGTGTTTACGTCAACGTCCTTTTTGTCTTTCACTTCATTTCTTTTTTCCTTATTTCTTTTTCCAGTTTTTTGTCCTTTCATGATGCTTCCGTAAAACTTATTAATCATTTAAAAAAAAAAAACTTTATTATTTTCATATTCCAATAAAAATATGCATCGTACGTGTGCGTGTATATATATATATATATATATATATATATATATATACATAAGCATATGTAAAAATATGGACGCGCTAACCTATATCTTTTCGTTAGATTATAATCTACCTGCAATATCATTCCATATTAACATATTTCTGCTTTTTATTTTTCTTTATTTCTTTTTTATGCTCACTTAAACGTTAGTTTATCGAATCGAGTAGGAAACGAATGTTACGAAGATAAGAACGAAGGAAGCATGCAAAGAACGTTAAGCCAAGAATCACGAGAAGAGATACCGGTAAAATAATAGGCAATAAAAAAGTAAGAACGTCTATGTATTCGACGAGACAAATCGTGTGTCCGTCCCTGGATCGGGACCTGAGACATACGTACGTAATGGCCGACAATGCGGACTCGTTCGTGACAAAATGGCGAAAACTCCGTAAAACGTGCCGGAAAATCTGAACCTATTCTAAGTACCTAATAACGATATAAGAAACCATTCATTTTAAGCGTCCTACGAATCATCTTTTTTTCCTTTCGCATAAAGAAAATCAAGAAGAGAACGAACGAGGAATCTAAATTGATAATACTCTGGATGGGTATGAAAACGTCGAATTTGAAACGATCGTAATCGCCATGGCGGAACAAAGAGACTCAATTTTCTCCCTTTGAGCTTTTCACGAATCTCTTCGAAATAACCTTAAAAATTTTTCTCCCTCCTTCCCACCCTTCTACCCTCACTCATTCTCTCTCACGCATACAGACACACACACACACAGCACACACACACGCACACACACACTCAATATCTCATATTCTAAGGACTAAATTTCAAACGGCGAAACTAACAAATCTAATATGTGAAAGAGATGATGCTTTTTAAGAGATTACTCACCTATATTGGCACAATCTAAATATCACAGGAGGAAAAACTTGGAAAAACTACACGTCCCCGGTCCTCAGCGTTCACTATCCGAGCGTCGTGGATTCTTTTAGCACAATGGCCGTGGTACTACGCGTTAACGATCGCCGAGTCTCTGCGCGCGGGCGGCCGGGACGCACGGAAACGGCCTGTCCCTTACGGGGAGACGCGGCGCAGAGAATTGAAATTAGTCTTCTGCGCAACCAAAACGCGAATAGTAGGGCAAAGAGAACGGCCAACTACATCAGGACCGTACGCGAAAATTTCCTCGCCCGTTCTTCAAATATTTGATCGATGTTAAACGAAAAAGGACAACGTCCTTTATTATTCTTTTACGTTTACACGAACAAATTTAAGGCATTGCAATATTTTTCTCTCTGCCTTTTATTTCTACGTTTATTTTTCTTTCTCTAAGATCCAAAATTTTACGAACGTGGTAAGAAGAAGATTTTGACGATTTCGACAAATTGTCAAAATTATTCAAATTTTTTCGAACGTAAATACATTTCGTCCATTTAACAAGTTTCTCGTGCAGGACGTAACAAGTCGTTGTTAAATCGACTAAGAGATTTTTTAAATCTTTTCATAAAAAAAAAGAAAGAAAACAAAAAAAAAAGAAAATAAAAAGAGGGGAGAAGAAAAAAGAAAAACAATCAAATAAACGATCCTCCCTCAAACGATAATTTATTTCAATGATTCTCCCGTACGTCAAAAAACGTATGATCCTTATTACCGGCTTAATATGAGAAAAACTTAAGTCCGCTTTACGAGCCCCCAACCTAATTATTATTTCTCTAAACGTCGAGAAAAATTCAAACACGCGGAACGATAAGTTCAAACCCCAATCGGTAATGGCGCGCGTTCAAATAATTACCGATCGATACGCTCCCAGAAACACGATTCAAAAGTAAAAATTTTGCCGATATAAAAATGACATTCGCCATTTTCATCGTAAGGAATCAAAACGAAGAGTAAACGAGAAATAAAAAAAAAAGAAATGAAGAAGAGTACGAGAGTAAGAAGGAAAACAAGAGAGAAAGAGAGAGAGACGAAAAAAGAAAGAGTGAGTAAGAGAGAGAGAGAGAGAGAGAGAGAGAGAAAGAGACAGAGAGAAAAAATAAATAAATAAATAAATAAATAAATAAATAAATAAATAAATAAATAAATAAATAGAAAGAAAGAAAGAAAGAGATAGAAAAAAGTAAAATAAAAGGCGAGCTTTCACCGTGGCGCTACGATAGGTAATAAGTACGGCCCTGAGACCGATGTCGGGGCGACGTAGAAGGCGGAAGGGATGTCTCTCGGTAGGTAACGGTGGTGGGGGGGTAGAAGCCTGGTTTCCGTTCAGGGGCGCGTTCAGCGCGTATCGTAGCCGGCGGGAGAGGCGAAAGGCGGCGCGGGAGAAGTGGAAAGCCGGGAGAGAGAGAGAGAGAGAAGGAGGGAGGGAGGGAGGGAGAGAGAGAAAGAGAGAGAGAGAAAGAGAGAGAGAAAGGAAAAGAGAACGAGAGAGGGAGGAAGAGAGTAGAAAGAGAGAGAGAGAGAGAGAAAAAGAGAAAGAGAGAACCGACGACGACGAGAGAAGGGAAGAATCGGAGTCCACAACAAAATCGCTTAATCGCTTTGCGCCACCGTCCGCAACGGAACGACGTCCACCGTTGCCGCCGCCGCCACTGCCGCCACCACCGCCGCCGCCGCCGCCGCCGCCACCGCCGCCGTCGTCGTCGTCGCCACCGCCGTCGCCATCGCGGTGCCCCCTAGTGTGCATATGTGCGTGTCTCTTTCTCTATCTCTATCTTCCTTTCTCTCTCTCTCTCTTACTCTATCTATCTCTATCTCTCTCCTTTACTTTTCTCCATCTATATAGATATATATATATACATACGTATATGTGTGTATATGTATATATATCTCTCTCGCTCGTTCCTTCTCCAAAGGTTCTCCCTCTCTCTCGCTCGCTCGTTCCTGAGGCAAGCGCGCTCGCTCGCTCTCTCTCTCTCTTTCTCTTTCTCTGTCTCTCGCTCGGTACGCCGAGGATTCGCCGGAACAGTTCGCGGGACGACGTTTTCACGGGCAAACTGCG